>NC_081410.1:433941632-434241632 GCF_030272615.1 Cryptomeria japonica
ACTACCAAGAAAATACTCAACTAAAAGAGCCCATGATCTCCAAAATCCTCCAATTTAAACAAGCATTCAAAATCGTCAATTCTCAAATCCCCTTCCCAATCAAAACTAATAGCACATTTTGATAAAATATCAGCCTCCTTATTACCCTCTCTTCTAATGTGGCTCACCTGAAACTGCTCAATTTTTTTTAGCTCTTCTAAAATCAGAGAGACATACCCCTGCAAGTGCCACACACTTATAGCCCCATTTTTAATAGCTTGAATTACGATCAAAGAATCCCTTTCCAAATGTATATTTTTAACACCTACCTTTCGTGCTATCCTGATTGCTAATAGCGTTGCATGTGCCTCAACCTCATTATTGGTTCCAGACTTGATTCTCATAGAACCCTATTGAACAATCTCACTCCTCTCATTTCTAATGACAAAACCCACTCCAGAAGGTCCAGGATTAGATTTAGTTGCCCCATCAAAATTGACCTTGTGCCAACCATCTACAGGGGGTTTCCAATCTAAAAGTAACTGCTCTTGTTTACTGTATGTCTTCACATTCCATGCCCCATGTCTTATCTTAATCCCTGGCCACATCTTATGAATCCTTTCATCCTCCATTGTGAAATGCAATTGAATGAGGTTGCAATGCCAACAACTTCCTCAATTGCCAAATTTATTCTATCCTTTAACCTTCTATCCTCCTCCCATTTGTCCAAAAAAATCTTGCGGTTTCTCTCTTTCCATATTTCCCATATTAATAATGAGGGACCCAAAATCCATATAATTGAGAGTGTAGATTTATTTGTAGGAATTGACCAACTTTCAAACACCCCCTTAATAGTATTTTGTATTGGTCCATACCAATTTAATTTTTCCTTCATATTGGTCCAATGCCTTGAGGTAACTTCACATTGTACGAGAAGGTGATCAACAAACTCTTCATCACCCCCACACATCATGTACTTGGATAGGCTAGCAAAACCAAGACATTTCCTCCTCTCCCCTATCAAAATCATGCCTTTAACAGCTAGCCAGGTAAAAACCCTCGCTTTAGGAAAACAATCCTTGTTCCAAAATAATTCCTTGACCTTCAAAGTCTCCAAATCACCCCCTTCCAAAAGATGAAATCCTAATTTAATAGAATATTTTCTATCTTGAGCCCCACACCAAATAACTTTATCTTCATTACTTGTCAAAAGTAGTTTTCTCTGATCCATCACCTCTTTTAATAAACTTTGTTGTTGAGTTGAGAGATCTATTGTAGCAAAATCCTTCCAGATCCATTCAACCCCAAAATCTCCTTCCTTAGTCGTCACATAATCTCTAACTCTTTCTCCCCAAAGGGGAACTAGATTCTCTTTGATCTCTTGCAACCCATCGATCTCTTTCAAAGCTGTCAATCTCGACCAAGAGTACTCCCAAAACTTAGCCTTAGTTCCATTTCCAAGTTTCCAAGAGATATGATCAGTTATAATCCTTCTACAACTGACAATGAAGTTCCATATTGCTAACCCTTTAGGTGGGTTTCAAATTGTGAATATTCGATGGTCTTCCAAAAAGTCAAGATACTTATCTCTCATAACTCTTACCCAAAGCTGATTTGAATTGGAATAGAGATTTCAAACCAATTTGACTCCAAGGGCCTCATTCATCAAGTGTCAATCTCTCAATCTAGCTCCACCCTTGTTCCTTGACTTAACAAATTTTATCCCAAGATACTAATGTGATTTTCTCCTGCTCATTTTCTCCATTCCAAAAGAATTTCCTCATCCTATGATTAATAATCTTGATGACCTTGCTTGGAATCTTTAAACACAACATAGAATAAATAAGGATGGCAGAAATAGCAAACCTCAGCATTAGAATTCTGCCAGCTGAAGAGAGCCACCCACTTTTCTAGCCATCCATTTTATTTAAACAACTGTCTATAAGACCCTTCCATAAATATGATTTTTTGGCACCACCAAAAATAGGAGTGCCAAGATATTTACCTGGCATATTACCAGTTTTCATACCCAGAACCCTACAAATCTCCCTTTGTTTTGCTAGATCAGTGTTGAAAAAGAATAATTATGATTTATGCCAATTGACTTTCTGCCTTGAGGCCTATTCATAATCATCTAAGGTTTTCTTAATAACTCTTGCTTCCCTACCAAAAGCCTCTCCAACTAGAAAAGTGTCGTCTGCAAATTGTAGGTGGGTAAGGGGCTCTACATTTTCCATGATTTTTACCCCCTTCCAAACACCTTCATCACCTTTCTTTGAAATCAGCCTTCTAAAAACTTTTGTCATTATAATGAACAAGAAAGGGGATAGTGGATCCCCTTGTCGAATCCCCTTATTAGATTTGAAAAAACTCTGCGGACTATCATTAACAAGGACCAAAAAGCGAGGGGAACTAATGCAATTTTTCACCCATGAAACCTAGTCATTAGAGAAACCAAATCTAGAAAGCACCTGTAAAAGAAATCCTCTATTAACCTCATCATAAGCTTTCTTAATATCAACTTTAACCATCATTTTCTTTATTTTTGCTAATCTAATTGAATGAATAGCCTCATGTACAAGAATTATGCCTTCATATATTGATCTCCCTGGAGCAAAGCCACTCTGTTCATTAGAAATCACTGAATCTAAAACCACTTTAAGCCTATTAGAAATTACCTTCAAAATAATCTTTTAAATAGTGTTACACAAGGAAATAGGTCTAAAATCATCAAAATGATTAATTATTGTCTTCTTGGGGATCAAAGCAATAAAAGTGTTGTTGAAGTCCTTGAGAATAAAAACCCCCTCTTCTTGATTCCTCCACCACATCCACAATATCCATTTCCAAGAGATACCAAAACTTTTGAAAGAAAAGAGGGTATTGTTAGGCTAGGGTTTTTGTTGTTGATCCTTGTTAGTCTTTCAATATTGTTGTTTTTGTCATCCATTTTCACTATATACAAAACTGTATAATGAATTTAGCTTTGTGGTTTTCTTTGCCCCAACTATGATTTTAGCACAATAATTTCGAACATGACCTTCCCTAGAACAATAAGTGCACCATGTTTCCTTAGATTTATTAGGCTCTTTAGCTAGGATTTTAGTTGAACTACTAGTTTTCATACCAAAAGTTGGTGTTCCTTCAATGCTTCCTTAGTTTCATCTCTTTCCAATATCATCCATGGTCGTGCCTTGATCTAGTATGTCATTGTGGTCTAATTAGTATAGGAGTTGAATACTCTGTTATCTAGGCCACCTTTAATGTATTTCTACAATCTAGAGGTAAACCATTCAATCTTATATTTTTTTGTCAGTGGTTCCTGTAGTTTTGAAAAACTTCTTTGAATCTTTTGTCATATTCCTTCACTAATCCATTCTCCTTTTGTACTAGATCCCTCCTTCGACTAACACTTTCTGTAGGAACATCTAGAGTGGTAAAGTATATTAAAAAATCTTGTGTTACATTGTCCTAATTGCTATTGTGTTGAGGTTAGTTCTTCTTTTCTCAAGGATCCTACAAAATCTACTAATATTGGTCAATATTTTTGTTTTCCAATCCTCTCCCATAGTAATTCTAGCAGGAATATATGTTTAGTTGTCTTTATTGTGTCTTGGCCAAATACGATAATTTTGACTGAGGTCTCCATTTTATGTGATTTCTTCTCTAGGTTAGATTTCTAGTTTGGTGTACTTGGATTTCCCTCCTTAACACTATAAGTGATTTGTGGTTTCTCCTCTACTCTTGTCTCTTTCTAACTTAATATCAAGGAACTCTTTGCTCAATATCTCTTTCCAAGGTATTTCTTTTTCTATTCTCTTACTTCTCTTCTTCTTTTGGATGTGGTGATTCTTCCACTGAAATTCTTCTACTTTTATATGGAAAAAGGGATGGGTCCTAGTATGGGGGTTGTGACGTTTTAAATAAAAAAATTATTTTTTTGTTTGTAAATGTCATATTATTAGGTAACGACCTTTCTTCTTCAACCAATTTTGATGTATGTTGTTTTTCTTTATCCTTTTTTCTTGTATTAACTTGTTTATACTTCTATTAATTATTCTTACTAAATTTTCTTCATGTAGGTTGAAGTCTATTTTTTAGAGTTTGTAAGAATTCTCTAAATTTATCATCCAATTTGATTGTAATATAAGATAGGTCTAGTATTTTTCTAGGTTTTTTGGAAGGTTGTGGTAGGGAAGGAGCCTCTTTCCTACCAGATTCCACTAGCAACAATCTTCTTGATCTTCCATATTCTTGAAGAGTATTCTCCAAGTTGTTTATTAATTATCTGACTCTGTTCTGACGTGAATATGATCTTTTTGGGGTCTTTTCCTCTTTTCTTTTACTTCATTTTTCTCTTTTCTCAATAGCACCCACACTGGTGCACTCAACAACACCCACATTGGTGCACTCCAACCTTATCTTGGCTACAATTGCTATTCTTTTGTGGTGCCCTTCTTCTCTTTCCTTCATTTTCCTTTGTCTTCTTTCTTCTCCATTTGGGTTTTCTATTGCTACTTTCCTTGGTAGGTCAATTTTCTCCTTAATCTCTCTTGTGCTTCTCTAGTCTCCTTTTGCCTAGGTGTTTTTATTTTGAAATCGCATTAGTCCTTGAATATCTCCCATGGTATTTATCTAATAAGTTTTCTTAGTGATCACATCTATTCATGGGTCTCTACTAGACCTCTTACCCCTTTCCATTTCCCATCCCCTTGGCGCCTAACCCACTCTCACAAGGTAGATGTCGAGAGGACAGATTTCCAATTTTCAATATTTTCTCCATAATCTTCTTTCTTTTTTTATTTGTTATAAGATTTTGAACTTTAGAGTTTTTCTTAGTAAACCTCAACACCACCTAACCAGGGTGACAACAACAAAATCAATGTTAGCAAGAAATGTGAGGGATATAGACAGGAGTTCCGAGCTCTAGTATTTTCTAATGTTTTAATCTTTATACTCCAAACTTATTCCTATTGAGGGAACATGGAATTAGATCTGGATATAGGATTAGTTGTTAATTACATTAAGAAGAACATACATAGTATAGCATAATAGAACTCAAAAGTATTTGTATTCATTATATTTAATTGGTACATATTACATATCCCTATAACTTCATATATTGAGATGTACACTCCTTATATCTACTTGTACTTCTATTCTATACTTTCTACCTTCTTTATATTTTTCTCCTTACTCACCTCACTATTGGTGAATATATCTGCCAATATAATTATATCTATCTCATGGGATGTAACCCTTACAGAGTATCCCTAAACTATATTCTATGTTCCAAAGATCATACTATACAAACATCATGTGGTAAGATGCAACACGATCTCCATATCTCTATTTGTGCTCTTTTCCCTACCAACACTATCCATACTTACCAGTTCATTTCTCCATTCTTCCATAAAATCAAAATCATCTTCATATAAATGTTTCTACTCTTCAAACTAAACTACCTCTACTCTCATTTCATTTTGAAAACTATGTTTCATATTAAATGCGTAGACAACCTTATATAGGTTTTCATTCAAATGTTTCAACACAGAAGTATAGCTCTACATAAATTAAACCCATCACAAGTGTCTCTAATTCAACTTTTCTTCGTTGTTTAAATATTTCAATGTTTGATGATTATTGTACAACACAAACTTGTTTAGCAATAATTAGTTTTTCCACTATGCTTGAATCATGGCATAAAATTCTTAACCATATACTAAATACCTCTTTCTTACATCATCTAACTTATCAATTGAATAAGCTTCTATTTTTCCTTCTTGACTGAATACTAATCCTATTACATTCCCACATGTGTCACAATCAACCCAAAATATCTTATCAAAATTTAAAATTCATCACATTAACTCAAAATTCTTGTTTTTTCCTAATGTCTACTTAAACTCTCTCTTATCTCTCATCATTGTATTATTTAATATTGCACAAATACCATTAAGCTTTTTTATAAGTTTCCTATAGAAACTTTCCTAACCATAAAATATATTAGCTCTTTAACATTTACTAGTTTAGACCACTCAACAATTTCTCTAATTTTCTCTAGATCCATCTTTGGTCCTTCAATAGAAATTTCAAATCCCAAGTATACCAAATCATTCTTCATGAAACTACACTTCTTCATATTGATCAATAACTTTTACTCTCTCAATTTCTACAGTACTAGTCTAATATGTTCTAAATGTTCCTCTTTAGTCATACTAAAAATTAAAATTTAATCTAAGCAAACACAATCACAATTTACCTATTTTTTTCTTCAATAATTTATTCATCAACGTTATAAATGTACTTGTTACACCATTCAACTCAAAAGGTATAACCAACCATTCATAAAAGCCTTCAATTATATTAAACATTATATTCCATTCATCTCCTTCTTTGATTTTGATCCAATGATAACTAACTCTTCAATTCAAACTTGGTAAAATAATTTGTTCCACTCAAACAATTTATTATGTAATCCATACTCAAATTTATACTCGATTGTGATCTTGTTGATTGTTCTATTCATTGTTCTTATTTGGTGTTAGTGCCATGGGTACTATACATGAGTTCAAACTCTTCTAGATAAATCCTTTCCTCAAAAACTATTACACTTGTTGGTTTGATTCTTTATTTTCTACTAGTGTCATTATATGTACCATTTTATTTGGTACTTTTTCCTAGCATGCAACCCGATTTAGCTATCATGAGAATGGCTCATGCTACTCCTTATTAATGGTAATCCTTTTGGAATAATATTGTATGATGTACTTATATTTTGTTAGAAATTCTTAAATATCTTCTTCCAACATCTCTTCTTCATTTGTAGTGGTGTGTCTTGTAATTGTGGTGATGCATTCTATTAGAATCAATGCAAAACACATATTTTCAAGTCTTAATCTATCTAGAAAATTTCTTCCATACACTAATTTTTTTTAGCATAATCACACACCTAACTATAAAGTATGCCTCTTGTCATTATTTTATTATAGTGTAAATATTATGTCTCCTAGCATGTAAATATTTCATATCATATTGCTATGGTCTACCCGACAACATATGAAATAAGTCCATTGATATAACTGTTAACACAGATCAATTGCCACTACATGAAAAGCTCGAACTGTTAGTGAAAGCAACACTGGTGACGTTAGATTGTCGAGAAGAGTTGAGGGTACCACACGACAATGATAATGTCATACAAGACCTTGTCATGATATATTGCTAGTTTAAATTGCACCAAGCATTATTCACTTACTAATAATATACAGTATGTTCATCTTACAACCAAGCAATTTTGTATGGACTAGGGTGTTCTAAACTCTTCAACTCGAAATTGTCAACAATTTCTTCAGAAAAAAATAAAATTATGTGCTACTTCTTGGTGAGCATAGTGTTTTAATTGATGTCAAAGGTGTAGTTAGTATTATTACTAATGTCAAGGTATTCAGAAGGTTGTTGGAAGTTTAATCACTTCTGACATGACATGCAAAACATCTAAATGAGTAATTCATAGGTTTGCATGAATTATCATAGCTCACTATGATCCTATTTTAGTAGTTATTGACTGTCCAACACATATTATTATGTCTAGAAGTATCTACAGTAGGTTTTTGAGGTTTGTTGCTAAAAAACAATATGTGCACTCAATTGCATTGTCATGGAGTTTGGCTCCACATTTTGTTGCATTTAAGAGTTATGGAATGTACTTTGAAAGTAAAGCAATGGTTCATATAATGTATCAGATTCTAGAGTGACTTCACTATATGAAATTTAGCATAGAGAATGATAGAATTGATAAAATGTTCATTGTGCTTGTTCATAGTCTATGTTGATGTTCTAGATGAATGCACTAGAAGAATATAACATGCACTAGCTAGAGGAAGTGTGTGAATATAGTTTGGGACTGGTTGAGTCTATGTTGGGTAACACATATCATGTTCCCACTTTTGGTGTTGTGTGTTGGCTTCTGGATCGATTTGATCACATGTTTCATGATGATTGAATCAAGGAATTTATTTTTGGATGACTTGCAGACATTATAATTATGTTCTAGGCCAACATGTAAATGTAATTATTATTGGAATGCATATATATTGTTGATCTAGGTTTATTCCAAGAGTGTGTGTGGTAGATGTGGAAAAAGTCATGCAAACTATCTATAGTAGAGATGATTTGAAGTGTGAGAATCAAGTTGTAGATCCCATACATATTGAGTGAGCGTTTTGATGTAGATAAAATCAGACAAAGGTCAAATTTTTAGTTGTGGAAATCTGCATAGCATATCTTTTGTATCATTTTTTTGCATGTTGAAGTTGGTGCCTCTTTTTCTAAGTTGTTACTTAGTTCTTAGCTTAGGGGATTGGGGTCTCTCATAGGTTGGTTCCTACAAATTTATTTGGGGTTTGGTGTGTCCATATAAGGGTGAAATTCCAATAGGTTGGTGCCTACTAAATGTTGTAAGTTCTTTATTATCTTTAAGAAGCTGGATTTGGGTTGTGGAGCAAAGTAATTATTCTCACTATGGTTTTTTCCTTCTAGGTTTCCAAGAAATATCTAGTATTCATGTGTTGATGTGCGAATGTGTCCACCATTTTTTTAGTTACTTTAATGATTAAGTGAGATTTGGCAATGTTCCTAATGATGAATTGGATTTGACATTGATATTTGGATATACTAATTCACCCCCTCTCAATATATCTATGTGTTTAACAATTGGTATCAAAGCTAAGTTCCTTGGAATAATCTTAACAATTTGAGGTAGATCTAGGATGACACACTTATTTTATCAAGAAGCTATTTCTTGAAACAAGGAACCTTTGTTTGATGGATCCAATTTTGCATTTTAGAGAGTAAGGATGGAAGCCTATTTAATGGCTTTAAGGTTTGGTGTTTGGAAATATGTTGCAGATGGTTATAAGATTCCAAAAAATCCTCCAAGAGATTAGGCAAGGAAGCATGTGAGACGAATACTAAAGATAGAAATGTTATTTCATGTGCTTTATCTAACTTCAAGTTTGTGAAGATAATGCATTGTAGGACTATAAAAGAATTTTGGGACAAGATTTATAGTATCTGTGTAGGTGATGATGAAGTCAAGGAGGCAATACTTCAGACCTATAAAGACCTATTTGAATTTTTTAATATTAGGAGGATGAAGGGTTCATCCATGTTCATATATAGAAGAAGAGATTCAGAAGACGAAATCCAAGTGGACCAATGTACAATGCTAAGTTTAATAATTCTTTCTTACGTTAGTATTTTAATTAAGATTATTATGGATATAAGGTAGTAGATTGTAGAAGATTTCCTACAAGGAAGAATAACTTTGTGAGCAAAAATGCATTTGCTCCTTTGGTTGATTTCAATATTGTAGGTTATAAGACAACTTTGGACAAATTGTGAGATATTGTAGATACAATTTTGAGAAGGCCTCTACACTAGATAAAAAGGAAAACACCTCTGCTAACTAGACAATGGAAACTAAGAAGGTGTGGAAAGAAGTCAATTGACAACAAAACTCCAAAAATCAATAATCCTCATATTGCATTTCATGCCCAAACTGAGATGTGTGATGGATCCTAAGATAAAGACTATAATGTTGCATAATTTAATAAGGAGAAATGTGAAACCATAGAAGAAAGTTCCAACAAGCTTGTAGTTGACAGTTGCAACACAAAAAGTGAGGATCTAAATGAGATGGAAATAGAATGCCTATTGGGACAAAAGGATGGAAATTTGCCATGGTATAAAAAGGAAGAACATGATAAAAAATTTGAGTTCTTTAGGTAGAACATGAGAGAGATAACTCTATCATTTTTTATGTTTTAAAGGAAGCATAGGTTGAGGGGGAGTGTTGACTACCCATCACAAGAAGGCTTGATGTTCTTGTGGTGAAGAACATGATGTATATTGCATAATTCATTTTGGACAAGGGGGGAGAAGGTCTCAAACAAAAGCTTCAAGTTTCCCTTTTTGATTGATGCCAAAGGGGGAGAAATAAAGACAAAATGCTTGTTAGATAGAGCTTTCTGAAAGAGTATGACAGAGAAGAGTACCTATCATAGGGGGATAGAGCTTTCTAAAAGAGTATGACAGAGAAGAGTATCTATTATAGGGGGAGCATTTTGGGGTTTGCCATCAATGAAAAGGAGGATATTATTGAGCATAATGTTGTCATTGATACCAAAGGTGAAATCAATGTTGTTACTGATGTCAAGGTATTCAAGAGACTGCAAGAAGTTTAATTACTTTTGATGACATGCAAAACATCTAAAGGAGTAAGTCATGGATGTACATGAATTATCATAGCTTATTATGCTCCAATTTTAGTAGTTCCTGATTTTCCAGCACATGCTACATTGTTTGGAAGCATCTACAACAGGTTTTTGAGGTTTGTTGCTAAAAAATAGTATGTACACTTAGTTGCACTCTCATGGTATCTAGCTCTACCTTCTACTGCATTTCAAAGTTATGACATGGTTTTAAAGTAAAGAAATGGTACATATAATGTATCAAATTTTAGATTTTCATAGGATGAACTTTAGTAGTTAGAAAGATAGAAGTGACAGAATGTTCATTGTGCATGTTCATAGTCTGTGCTAATGTTCTAGATGAATGCACTAGAGGATTATAATGTCCATCAATTGAAGGAAGCATGTGAAGGTATTTTGGGACCAATTGAGTCTATGTTGGGTAATTCATAGTGTGTTCCCACTTTTGGTGGCATGTGTTGGCTTCTGGATTGAGCCAATTATATGTTTCATGATAATTGAATTAAGAAATTTGTTTGTGGCCTTCTTGCAAGTATTGTAATTATGTTCTAGGATGACATGTGAATGTAATTAATATTGGAATGCACACACACACACACACACACACACACACACACACACACACACACACATATATATATCTAGGTTCATTCCAAGAGTGTGTGTGACAGATGTTAAAAAAGAGTGCAATTTTCTATAGCAGAGATGATTTGAAGTTGGCAAATGAAGTTGCAGATCCTATACACATTGAGTGAGTGTTCTGGTGCAAACTAGATTAGACAAAGATTAAAGTTTGAGTTGTGAAAGTCCACATAACATATCTTTTGTATCATTTATTTGTATGTTGAGGTTGGTGCCTCTTTATCTGAGTTGGTGCTCAACTCTTGGCTTAGGGGATTGGTGTCTCCTCAGGTTGGTGCCTGTAGATGTATTTGGAGATTGGTGTCTCCTTAAGTTGATGCCTACAAATGTATTTGGAGATTGGTCCCTCCATCTAAGGGTGAAATTCCTATAGGTTGGTGCCTACTAAATGTTGTGAGGTCTTTATTATCTTTACGAGGCGAGATGTAGTACCCCTACTCATTTGAATTCATTAGACTCATATTTTATTATTGTTTACTTTCAGTGGATACATTACCATGATGTGTTATTCAGACTTATATGACATTATTTCATGCTTTATCTAGATATGAGATGCATAGTTTATTTGCAGTATTTCAGTACTTGTGATTTATGGCATTTTATGGATTATTTCTATGTACTGACACTTTACTTTATCTATGCAATGTGTAATTATATGTTGTCTGTCTGTGAGTGTATTGGATGTAAGGGGATGATTTTCCTTCAGTCATTTCGATGAGACAGGGAATGTCGCGATTCTCCTTCATCGGTGTGCATGCCGTGTTTTCTATATTGCATATATGCATGTGTGGTTCGGTGATGTAGGATATTGCAGGTACAAGTACCAGGTAGGTACGGGGTATCGTCTCTACCTGGCTTCACAGGTCTAAGCGTGTCTTATAATTTCCTATGGAAGTGGAGGAGGTAGTAGTTGACCCTATTTTACCCAGTTACACTCTTGTGAGTGTTGTCAGTTGGTCGTCCTGTCAGTTTGTTCAGCTTTCGTATTTTGTCGTTTGATCTTTTTATGAGTATTTTCTTGAGGTTTGTTCAGTTTGTGTGTTTTAGTGTATTTAATTAATTAATTAAATTTATGGAGTTATCTCATAGTTGGTATTTTTGAATTATGTATTTTATGCATTGAGATTATAAATTTAGTTGCAAGCTGCATGATATTGGAAATATATTTTATTTAAATTTTAGTGAAAAATAAATTAGATTAATTTCATTTATTGTTTCCTAGAATTTTAAATAAATAAATAAATGAATAAAAGAATTAATTAGAATTAAAGTATTGCTTTGATTTCTTTATTTAGAAAATTAATTAATTTGCATGAGAAAAGAAAAGAAAGAAAAATGATTTTAAATTATTGCATGTTAACTTGTCCTTTGTTAGAAAATTAGAAAATAAAATAAAATTTCTTTTATTACTAAATTTAAATATTAGGTTTTTTTGGGAAAAATATATGCAACCTAGAATTTAAGTTTAAAAAAGGGAATAGGTCTTTATTTTAGAGAGACACAGGAAACAGGTTAGGGATTTAGGTGAAGAGAAATTTATTTGGAAGCTTGTTGAAGGATTGGTTCTCTTCTACAAATTTTCTTCCAGGAAAGCTATACCAGGTTGGGTGGCTTCATTTGATTGTTTGTTTTAAAGAAAATATTTTATTTCTTTCTTCTTTCTGAATGATGTGTGTGTTAAAATGTTTGTCAAATCTAAAATCCTGTCTGATTATTTCTTGTTCTTGGCTAAAGTACATTCTTGAATTTAATTTCTAGTTTATGGAAAGAAGTTATTTCCTGGGTGTTGAGAGGATTGGGGAAAGTTAATGTGGCAAATTTTGCCAAGATTTGTGAGGAATGGGATTTACCAGAGAAACCATTCCCTCTTGTTTGTTTGTTTGTTTTTTATTTCAATATTTGACTATGGTTGTTCTTTTTAATGTTTGTGCATCTCTATATTGTTAATATGGAAATAAATTTAATTATTAATTAAATTTATTAGATTATTTAAGTTTTGGGGAAATTGTTTTATTTATTTATTTTGGGGAAAAATTGATTGAGAAATAAATTTTATTGGAAATTTGGAATTTAAGTTTATTGTTATAAAAAAAAAAAAAATTATAAAAAAAAAACGTGGGGAGGCGGATTGCCTACTACCCACAATAGCAGAGGTTACCTGAAGGTAGCGACTGTTGTCGTAAGGCAGCAGTGCTACCCAAAGGTAGCGACTGCTACCTACTACCGTATGGTAGCGTTTGCTGCCATACGGTAGCAAAGCTACCATGGGGTAGCAGGGGCAGTCACGTGCAATGGAAATTGTTTTTCCTGTGTATTAGCCACCGAGTTTCCTAAATTTGGTTTTATTTAATTTTTTTTTAATATATAATATTATTTTCTGTGGTTTTTAATATGTTATTTTGGAAATAATAGTTATTTCAAAATTGAATCTTCTTTCTATTATATATATTAATGTGATATAATTATATAGTATTTTATTCGAAGAATATAAATATTTATGTAATTATATTATACTATTATATATAATTTTTCATTTGGAATTTAATTTAGGTTATTGATATAGTCTATCGGATTTATTTGTTAATAAATCATGAACATATAATTAGGGGGTTAATTTTAATGTGATTTTGTCTAACCTTATTGGACAAATGACAACATTGATTTCCTTGTATGAATATAGTTGTATTTTCTTATTTCTAAAAAATCTTTAATTGCAAGTTATTTATGCTTTTGGCTGTTTAAAGAAAAGATTGTCTGTATTAGGATCTTGTGTAAATGGTGTTTGCAGTCAAGCTTAAATTCATTTCAATTTTGGTTGAGTTGTCATTGTGTCATATGTTATTATATCTCCTTGATCAGGTATTGTTGTATAACCCCGTTGATGTGAGCCATTGTGTGTTTTGTTCCAAATGGTCAATCATGGGTTAGTGATTGTGTATCCTTCACCTGTGGTTTGTCAAGATTAGATATGGTTGTTTGTTTCGCCATAGAGATCCCATAGTGAGAGACCCTTCCTGTTAGTATCCTATGAGAGAGAGTGGCTTTCGAGCGGGGGCCGCACCCGAAGTGGATGGCAGGATAACCTGTCGAAAGTCAGTTAAAAAGTGATAACCTAATAATTGATTAGGGGGTGGATAGTTTATAATATTAATTAAGTGTTGACATTTTGATGATGTTGTGATTGTCATTGATGGACACACACTTGTTTTATGATCACTTCCCTATGTATGAGTTATGCTCAACCGGTAATTGTTCCAACCGGTATTATGTATTATAGTCTTTAGACTATCAGTGCTTTGCAGAAGGTGTTTATTGGTCACAAACTGACTGAAGACCCAAAGTGGTATGAAGACCTCAAGCGGTTCGAGGATCCCAAAGCGGTACGAAGAAACAAAGCGATAATTAACATTTTTCCAGTCTTCATTGTGAAAACCGGTAATTGGTAAAATGTATGAACCGGTAATCAGTAATGAACTGGTATTACTCTGTGATGAGTTACCAACTAGTATTTCTATGATTAGTTATCATCCACTGACACTTTGGCGGTGATTTTGTGTCGTGTTACCAAATGTGTCTAGATGCACTGAACCTAGAAACTTGCAATGTAATCCTATTGGACTAACATGAAATCAAATTCCTTTATAAGGACATCATGTCTAGGGTTTTAAAAAGATATGGAAGGGTTTTAGTTGATGAGGGTTTTGTATGTGCAATCATAGAAGAAAAGATTAGGTTTGTGTGAAGAAATAGAGTGTGGAGATATTGAAGACTGAAGTAATGCTAAATGTGCATTAACAATAAGCTATCAAGGACCTAACCAAGCATACTGTGTTAGTATCTAGATCACTCACTTGTTGATTACTCACATCTTCGACAAGTCTGAAACCCTTAACTGGGTAGGCCTGGAAAAGCCTTTGTAAATCCTCTAACAAGGTGGTTCACAACTGTGAATCTGAAATCCTCTCACAAGGTAGTCTTTAACAGGACTTATCTCCTAACAGAGATCTATTCTGGTGAAGAACATTGTATCACCTTAACCGGTCTGAACTTAACCGGTCTGGTTTCTATTCTGCAGATAGTTACTTGTGAGTTTCCACTCATCGTGGTTTTTCCCATTTGGGTTTCCACATCAAAACCTCTTGTGTTATGGTGATTATTCTCTTTTGGGTGAATGCTTTAATTGATGTTTGGTTTGCATTTTTCTTAACTGGTTTGTTAGTAAATCTATTAGACCGGTTGACTGCTAAACTATTTAAGAGTTTAAGTTCAGTAATTTTTGGTATACTAATTCACCCCCCCCTCTTAGTATTCATCAATTGGTATCAGAGCCAACCTTTCTATAAGTTTAACCACTTGGAAGGAGATATGGGGGAATACACTGTTAGGGAGCTTACTCATTGTCTCACTCAGACTAAGAAAGTCTTTGATGAACTCAAAGTCAAATATAAAGCCTCTCTAGAAAAAAGAAGAGAGCATGCTGAAAAACTGATGGAGCTTATTGAGAATAGTTTTTCTGATGAAGCAGACATGGAAGCCCTAGTTGAAGAAGTTGAAAAACTGAATGAATCTAATGCTAACTTGAGAAGGGAACTGGAAGGACTAACTATCAGAATGTGTCAAGAGCTGGAGAACCGAAGGAAAGCTGAAGACCTAGTAAAAGACAAAGATCATGAGATCTTCAAGCTTAAGCAAGAAATCAGTGCCCTTACTGCTCATCTCCAAGTGAGTAAAGTGGAAACAGAAGAAATGCAAGGTGAACTAAACATGGCTATTTCTGAGAATGCAACCTTGAAGGAATCTAATGCTGCTATTTCCAAGGAACTCACTGAGTCAAAGGAAATACTTGCCAAATTCAATAAGAGCACTGTTAAGCTAGAACAAAAGCTTGAATCAACAAAACCGATAAAGAATACCACTAGACTTGATTTTTCTGGTTATGAGGAAGGTGAGACCTCTGGAACAAAAGATGGAGCATCAAAGAAGCAACCGACACCAAAGGACAAAGGTAAGCAAAAGTTTAAACTTGTTTTCTTTAATTGTCTCCAGGAAGGACATACTGCTAATGTGTGTAGAAATAAGGCCTACAACAATTTTCCTTATTTTCTAAACAATAAGCCTAGATCCAATAGATTCAATGGTAATTGTTATGCATGCAACAAGTTTGGGCATAGAGCATTTGAATGCAGGTCTATTATGCACAACACTGGGAGATATCCTCAAAGGACTCAAGGAGTTCTTCCTGAATCCTCTGTGATCCGGAATCCAAACCGGTATAATGCCTATGACCAACAGTCAGGTGGTGGTAGCTATCAAGCGACAACCGGTTGGAGAGAAACCTATTTGATTTGCCATGGTAGTGGTTACACTACTGCAACATGCAGGAGGAAGAATGGTAGAATGAAGAATGGACCATGGAGAAAACCTAGAATGGTATGCTATCATTGCAAGAAACCGGGACACCCTACCAGACCCCGCAAAATGAGAAAGAACCTATCAGATGACATACCGGTCACTCCAGAAGGGAAGATTAAAGTTGAAACCGTTCAAGCAAGAATGAATAAAACATGGAAAAAGAAACCTGAAGAAGTGTCACAAAATGAACCAGTTTCTGCACCTAGTGTGGAAGTCACTGAAACAGCAAACCGAGCTTCAAAAAAGCTCAGGGGGAACAAATCGGTGAAATGTTTCGAACCCCTGGTTTACACCGGTAAAAGACCTTAAATGGTCTACATTACTTATCAATCAGCAGAAGATTGTGAAGCGGTAAAAGGAAAATTAGGGTTTGTGCCCTAGCGGTGGAGCATTTATTATGGTAGGTGAAGAATTCGTTTAAAAGGGATTTTCAAGTCATTTTCACTTATCAGTTTTCGAGCGAAGAATTTCTCAAGAGCAGAGCGACAAAAGGCGATTCGACTTGCGATTCATAGAGATTTCAAATCTTACAGAAGTATCCGGAGATATTTACAATCGATCAAGTGAAGAACACCAAGCGATAATCTAGCAACCGAAGTAGCGTGGTGGGAGCTGCATTTGTCAAACCCTAAATTTTGAAATTGTGGAGGTATTTCTTGAAATTTTTGTTTATCAGTTGAATCATGGCTTCTGCATAGCACTCCAGTTCTAGTGCACCTATGGACTCAGCTGAATTCATTCAAAGAAAAATAAAATACAATGCCCTATCCCAAATACCTACCGGAGTCATTGTTGAAGGAGATATTTCAGGGTACATTGACTGCAAACTGGAAGACCTAGGATCCTTAGCAATTCATTCCCAGCTAAGTCTGTTTTGTGAGGATGACAAGAAGATCCAATCAGAATACAACATTCTGGAGAGGAAGAAACTTCACAATGCAGTTTACTTCCTTGAAGAATTCATGGAAGACCACATCTGCATCATCCTGAGTAGAGTGCATGGAGACAAGATGTATCTCAAAAGGACGCATGACATTACGCCTGAAGAAATTCATGCCGTCACCGGTTTCTGCAACATAGGTGAGGTGCCAACCCTAAGGAAAGTCATCAAGATAGAAATGACTAAGCTCATCGGTTCTATGAGCGATCAATGGGGAATGACCGTTAACACCATCAAAGATGAGTTGGTCAAGTATGCTTGCATGGTGATAGGATACCAGACATTTTATGCCAGCAGATTAAACTCTATCTCTGCTGCTGTGGTTAATGCCCCTTACAAAATGATCAAGGAGGATGCCTCATTTGATCTATGCACCTATTTATAGAAGCAACTCCTAGTAAACTTGAAGTCCATCAAATAGGACAGTGCCCTTAGATTCAAATTTGGACAACTTTTGGTGGGTCTATTTTTCTACTTCCAAGGCTATTTCTCGGGAGTAGGTGATATTCAATTGTCTGCTGACCAATCGGTCACCAAAAAAATTAGGGAAAGTCTCCAAGTGGTGGGAACTGGATATCCTGAAGTCTTGAATAAATACTTTGATGAATTCAAGTGGAAGATGAGCCAAAGGATGAGGATATCTGGCAATATTGTTAAGAAGTATGAAGAAGACATCTGCTTTACCATTAGAGTAGATGAGTGTGTCATGGAAGTGGTAGAGCCCAGACAGGAAGAAGTAGAGCCTATGGGTTATGAGGTAATGTATGACATGTTGGATAGGTATGCCTCTACCTTGATTGCCTCTCCTTTAAATGCAAAGAAAAAGAGAACCGACGCCTAATTGGAAAGGGTAACACCGGTTGAAGAACCTTTTGTGAAAAAGGGAAAGGCAGTGCTAGCGGCATCGACACCGGTTACCTCAGCCAACCTAAAGTGACCAAGCGGTCACCTGCCAAGAAGAAACCGGAAGTTGCACCCACCAAAGTATTTCAAAGGAAGCGGAAGGCCAAGAGCAACTCATCGGAATCTGAAGACACATAATCAGATGTGCAGTATAAGAAGACAAGGCAAACAAGGAAAAAGACAAAAGCTACCAGCAAGACACCTGCATCATCTGCACCAGTAAATATTGATGTCTCTTCTTATAAGTCAATGACACATTGTCAAAGGACTATCAAGAATATAAGAAGGAAACTGCTTAGTGATCTGAAGGAGTGTTTTGATGATTTTACCGATAGTGAGAAAGAGGAAGTAGAGCGGGAAGTCATAAATTATTTGTGTAAAAATGACTGGTCGCCATCAAAAATTAGATCTGAGGCACCTGATTCTTTGTATAATTCTTTGGACAACAAATGGTGCATTGCCATAGAGAAAGAACAAGAAATAAGGGAGAAAGTATTTGCTCAGTACTTTCCTGAAGCCTCCAATTCTAAATTATTTCAGATTATGGACACACATAAAGGTCTCTTCTTCATGAGAAGAAGAAGACTCAAGCTACTAGAAGGAAAAACCTCTGAAGTAGAGAAGGACACTCATTTGCATGCCAAAGTTGTTGTTTGGTTGCATCAAGTGTCTGAGGCCAACAAGAAGGCCGAACAGGAACCGAAAATCGGAAAACCAGATGAAGAATTTGATGATGAAGGAGAACCAGCTATAGAACAGGTGGACACCATTGATGTTGATGCTTTGGATGTTGAAGATGTCGCTGCAGATGCAAAAAAGGAAAAGGCTGATAAAGAAAAAAGCAAAGAAGGAGAAACAGGACAAAGAAAAAGCAGACAAGCAAAAGATGGAAAAGGAAAAGGCAAACAAAGAGAAAGCAAAGGAGAAGAAGAAACAAGAGGAAGAGAAGAGGAAACAAGAAGAAGAAAAGAGAAAAGAAGAGGAGAAGAGAAAAGAAGAAGAGAAGAGGAAAGAAGAGGAGAAGAGGAAAGAAGAGGAGAAGAGGAAAGCAGAGGAAGAAAAGAAAGAAGAGGAGAAGTAGAAAAATGAGGAGAAGAAGAAACAAGAAGAGGAGAAGAGAAAAGAAGAAGAAAGAAAGAAGGAGGAAGAGAAGAAAAAGCATGAAGCAGAACAAAGGGAGAAAGAAGAGGAAAAGAAAAGAGTGGAAGAGGAGAAGGAAGCAAAAAAGAACAAGCAAGCAGAGACTCCAAAGGCAACCGGTGGTCAAGCCAAACTGACCGACATCACCAGTCCTCTTGACCTCCAATCTACAGATGAATCGGAGTTGTTGCAAGGCATAAAGCTAGCACAGGAAAGACTGGAAGTATTGATAAGGAAAAAGGAGCAGGATGTCATTCACACTGCGATTGACACCCTTACCAGTTTGATCCCAGGTACCAACCTCCCTGGTATTGATTCCTCTCTGGCCAAACTGAAACTTCTATGCATAGTGGTAGAGGACCAGGTACAATGCCTGGAGGAATTTGTTGAAGCTAATGCACAGAAGAAGCATCAAAAGGCACTTAACATTGCCTTGGTAAAGAAACTGAATGAGCTTCGGTCTCAACTTCAGAAAGAGCAGAAGGATATTAGAGATGCTATGGATGAGGGAAAACTACTGCTAAGCAAAATAAGCCAACTCCATCTATTATGTGACGATGTTCTTGCACAAAAGGATAAACTACAATTTGATTTGCAGACATACATAGGCAACTTTAAGATGCCATATGATTCTTTCACCACATATGGGCAAACTATTCACTGGTATTAGCTTCAGTCTGCCAGGATAGAGTTGGAAATTAGCAACAGGACAAGAGATTTGCAGGAACTTCAACTGGTTTTATTACCCAGATTGTAAATTCTTCAGAAGTGCTTTCCAAATCTAGAATCTTTAACAACAACCCAAGAGATGAGCACAATTGATGCCATGGAAGAACAGATATCACAAATGTAGATGGAAAGTGAGGTGGCTACCTCATTACTTGAGTCATGGTCATTATCCATGAAGACTTTTATGTAGGATTTTAAATCAGTTTTTGATAAGTTTCACTCATTATTGTCATAAACACTTATTTATTTTAATGATAATGAGAAACAGGGGTTATTCTGCAGTACTTTGTCATTGTTGGCAAAGGGGGAGTAGTATCTAAAATTTTGGTGAATGTTATGTATACTTTCATGTTATTTCTTTAAGGGAGTAGTATACATTGTATTTTCTGCAAAAAGGGATAGTGTATATGCTTAGGGGGAGTAACTTTGATTATGACATGTTTTTTTTTGTAAAATACTTAGATGTCAAAATTTTCCTAAGTGTTGCCATCAATGCCAAAGGGGGAGATTGTTGGCATTTTGATGATGTTGTGATTGTCATTGATGGACACACACTTGTTTTATGATCACTTCCCTATGTATGAGTTATGCTCAACCGGTAATTGTTCCAACCAGTATTATGTATTATAGTCTTTAGACTATCAGTGTTTTGCAGAAGGTGTTTACCAGTCACAAACTGACTAAAGACCCAAAGCAGTATGAAGACCTCAAGTGGTTCGAGGATCCCAAAGCGGTACGAAGGAACAAAGCAGTAATTAACGTTTTTCCAGTCTTCATTGTGACAACTGGTAATTGGTAAAATGTATGAACCGGTATTACTCTGTGATGAGTTACCAACCGGTATTTCTGTGATGAGTTATCATCCACCGACACTTTGGTGGTGGTTTTGTGTCATGTTACCAAATGTGCCTAGATGCATTGAACCTAGGAACTTGCAATGTAATCCTATTGGACCGGCATGAAATCAGATTCCTTTATAAGGACATCATGTCTAGGGTTTTAAAAAGAGATGGAAGGGTTTTAGTTGATGAGGGTTTTGTATGTGTGATCATAGAAGAAAAGATTAGGTCTATGTGAAGAAATAGAGTGTGGAGATATTGAAGACTAAAGTAATGCTAAATGTGCATTAACAATGAGCTATCAAGGATCTAACCAAGCATACTGTGCTAGTATCTAGATCACTCACTTGTTGATTACTCACATCTTCGACAAGTTTGAAACCCTTAACCGGGTAGGCCTGGCAAAGCCTTTGTAACTCCTCTAACAAGGTGGTTTACAACTGTGAATATGAAATCCTCTCACAAGGTAGTCTTTAACAGGATTTATCTCCTAACAAAGATCTAGATTCCTAATAGGATCTATTCTGGTGAAGAACATTGTATCACCTTAACCGGTCTGGTTTATGCAGATAGTTACTTGTGAGTTTCCACTCACCGTGGTTTTTCCCATTTGGGGTTCCACGTCAAACCTCTTGTGTTATGGTGATTGTGCTCTTGTGGGTGAATGCTTTATTTGCTATTTGGTTTGCATTTGTCTTAACCGGTTTGTTAGTAAATGTGTTATATCGGTTGACTGCTAAATTGTTTAAGAGTTTAAGTTCAGTAATTTTTGGTATACTAATTCATCCCCCCTCTTAGTATTCATCATTAAGATAATGTGCCTCGCACATGGTTGAGTGCTTGTATAGGCTCAGGATGTGGTGAGAAGTCCTGGAATGGCAAACTTACCACCTTGTCTTCATGAAAGGATTGGTAGGGTCCGCATGAGACTTAGATGGAGCCGGAGGTTCGGGAGAGGTTACCAGGATAACCCAGGATGGGGGCCGGGACCTATGGAGGCCTACTAGGGTAACCATCGTAAGCCATGCAATGACACTCTCTCCCTAGAGTCACTAGTGTTTGTGAGTTGAGTCACATGGATGTTTGCGGAGTCATGTAGTTCTTTCGTACTTGTCTTATTTTGCTTGCTTGAGGGTTTTCTACTATCTCCTAGCATGGTGGGGTGGTTCCATTTCGGGATCACATGGTCGGGTGGTAGTGCCACTTCCCATTGGATGTTCTGGATTGTATCTTCAGGCGAGGAAAGGCTTCGCTAGTGTTCTTGGTTCGTGGTTCATGTACCAGCTCATGTTCATTATCTTTGTTCAGTTGAGACCTTGTGGTCATTGTATCAACTTTTATGTAACCTTGATATTGTAACTTGTGGATTTCATGGTATTTTTGGAAGCCATGTATTTATGGATATTGTAATATTATGTCAGTGGAATGTATGTTAATTCAGTTGCTTTGATCTTATGTATAAATGAAATATGGATAAATAAATGCATTGGAATACTTTGATTCTTTCATTATGGAATTTAGATGTATGTGTAGGTTTAATCTTAAGCATTTAATTTACCTAATTAAATGGACAATTGGATTAACCATGGAGTTAATATAATATGTGAATCAATCTTCGTTGGTAACCCTTAGGAAACCATGTGTTAGACTTCTATCGTGTTATTAAACGTGCAATTGTTATAATTAATGCACTTAATCATTTAAAAAATATATATATTTCACCCTTTAGTTGCCTAGTTGTGTTGTTTTCCTTTAGGGTTCCTGGCGGGGCACTACACTAGATTTGGGTAGCAGATGCAAGCAGTTATTCTCACTGTGGTTTTTCCCTTATGGATTTCCACCTATATCTAGTGTTCTTACATGTTGATCTATGATTGTGTTTATAATTTGTTTAGCTACTTTAATGATAAAGTAATATTAATGATGTTCCTAATGATGAATTAGATTTAAAGTTGATATTTGGATATACTAGATAACACCCCACCCCTCCCCCCCCGGCCCAACCCTTCACTATATCTATGCGTCTAACACTTCTATCAATGGTAAATTTGCAACATTGACCTCTATATTTGTATACCATCTTGATCAAGATTTTCCTTTGTACCATTCTTCCTCATCCACAATAAACATTCTTAAAAATTCTCTTCTTATTACTAATGATTCACTCTTCTTTTAATTGTCCGTTGGATTTTGTTATTCTCTAATTATCTTATGCATATATAGTTATTGCACTATATTTAGGTCTCTATAGTGCTCCCTTGGCCTTGATAAAATTCAAACACTCAATTTTCTCCTCCACACTTGAAACATGTTCCACAAAAAGATATTTCATTAATTTTGCCATACCTCTTCCTCCACCTCTTTAATATCCATTTGTTTTTTTATTACATTATAAATTTCTACATTCTCTACTAGATTTTTGTATGAATTGCTACCTTTCCTTCATACTATTATCATTGGGGTCACTATTCCTTATTTTCATATTATCCTTATAGGGTTTCTTTGTCATCAAATTGAGCTCTACTTCTCTACGATATTATTTGCCAATCATATCTACTCTCAAATATTTTGTTTTAATTTTCCTCTACCTTTAATGCAAATTGATATGGTTCCTCTATTATTTGGATATTTAATATACTCATTTATTCATAAATTGGTCCTCTCAAGCCTTTGAGGTATCTTTCCACCTTCCCTTATTCTTCCTCATGCAAACATGGTATAATTTTGATAGTTATATCCCTTTGTCTCAAATTATTCATTTTCTTCAACAATTCTAGATGATAATTTGCAAGAATGCATTTAGATTTTAGCTTTTTCACCATTCTATCCCACTTTCTAATGGTTTATTTACCTTTCCTATTTATTTCTAGCTAATTTTCTTACCATCATATGGTAGCATGGCCATTAAATTAGTTTTAGGAAATATTACACTACCTAGATTATTTGTATCTTCATACTCAGAATGTTCTTCCAAATTAGTTATCTAATCTATCAATTCTTTATGATCCAAACTACTTGAGTAATTTGAAATGTGTAGTATATATTCTTTCCAATTTCAGCATCCTTTTTTCCTTATCTTCTTCTTCTTCACTTTCACTTTATTCAACAAGGCTAGCTTCATATTCTTCATACTCTCATTAACTCGAAGGTTAAGGTTTTTTTTTACCCTTCATCAAAATTATGCATTTTACTCTTCATCCCCTTCATC
The DNA here is from genome assembly GCF_030272615.1 of Cryptomeria japonica. NCBI lineage: Eukaryota > Viridiplantae > Streptophyta > Pinopsida > Cupressales > Cupressaceae > Cryptomeria > Cryptomeria japonica. The sequence continues at coordinate 433,965,699 of NC_081410.1, forward strand.
ATCTCTAAAATTTATTCCATTTTTCCAATGACCATAACAACACCTTTTCCTCTTCACAAAGGCATATCTCCCTAGGATTTCATATAAATTTCTTTAAGTTAGTGATCAATCTACAGTCATTCCTTGAAACTACCTCTCAATTGGAACTCCATTAACAAACTTCTTGTAGGTTGCCTCAATTAGTGATTTTTTCACTAAGTAAAACCTTCAGGATACCAAACCTAAATTCTCTAATACCACTTTATGCAATCATGGACAAAGGATCTAATGAAAGATTATACATCCGTGCAACTAAATAAAACAAAACAAATTACATAATGAGACTCCAATGAAGAATGAAGTAATTGTAAAGTGGAAAATTGTTTTAGGGTTTCCACCATTAGAGGGATGAAAACCACTAAATATTTTCACTTAGGACCTTTACATTCAAAAGAGAGAAGGGAATCCACTAGATTCAATCACAAATCAGATAAGGGTTGAATACTAAATGGATTGGATTAATTTGATTTTGGAGTTTCCTCTCTTTTGTGAGTTGAAATGATGAATTAGGTAAAGTGTTGGGAAATGGAGTTAAAAACTGAGAAAACAATGAGTTATAAATGTGGGATTTTCACCTGCACCTGGATCTGAGTAGTATAAGCTTAATCGGATTTGATCCTTGAAAAATCTCCTAAAAAGTTGGGATCATGATGCCTGTTGCCATGGTCCTCCTACTTTTTTGCATGCCAAAAAGGGTTGATATGTCTATGTGAATAACACTTATTCTAAAGATCACAGCTCCGTACATGTTTCCTACACACATAAAGAAGGGGAAATAGGTTGGGAATAGGGGTTTGCCTAAGTCAAACCTTGGTTTAGGAATTAACCTTGAATGAAATATTGAAAATACTTGAAATAAATTGTGGAAAGGTATACCTCAGATCTTTGCAATGAATGATAATGATTATTTGCTTCTTGAATGTAATCACATATGTTGTATGAAATGGCATGAACATAACAAAACCCTAATCACGCACACATGCTTGCAAATGTATGATGTAATGTTGTTCCACAATGGATAGATGAAGAATATGTAGCCTTGAAGATCTCTAGAAATGATTGATGATGAATACTTCAATTCTTAAATTCTTGATTGCTTGTGCTCTCAATTTCACCTATCATGAATGCATCCCCTAATGAGAGGGGAAGACCTCCTTATATACATGCTCATCAAGAAAACTAATTACTTTTCCGACATAGGCCGACACTAAGAAAGGTTTTCCTACTCAAATTTGAGATGGCAAAAAGTGTTTAAAATGGGTCTCAATTAGGGAGGAACATGGCGTGACGCCACGGTCCCAGTGAGGACCAAGGCGCCATGCCCTGTTCCTACCCCATATTTGGGCTAGGGTTAAGGTGCAATGCAAGGTGGAATGTGATATTGATGCCAATTGTGCATGGTACAAGCATAAATGAGTCCTGATCAAACACAAGGATGAGAAACACTAAGGTGAGGACCCCAAATGCAGTCAAAATTGTAAAGGGTGCAATTTTAGGATGCTACAGTTTTAATTTGAACTTTAGTGATTCTTAGGAATGAATAAATTACAATCTACAATAATGGGATTCCAACATGCTAGGCCTCAGCCATTTGATTACTAAAATGGAGGTGAGGTGGAAATGGTTCTTACCATAGGGATGCAAACTAAGAACTTATTCATTCATCATTTCCAACCTTTGGATCATTTCATTGGGGGAACAACCAACAAGGTTCAACTTCAATCCTCAAGGAGAGTTGGCCACTTTGTTTAAGTGTTCCCCTTTTTTATTTGATTTGATTGGATATGATTTGATTATGATTATGCCAAATTTAGGTGAAATGATAGAAAATTGAGATTATTCAATATAAACATATTTAGATACAAAATTGGAAACTAACATAGAAATATTGATATGAAATTAGGATACAAAGAAGAACATGTTATAGTAATATGGAGAAAAATATGTTAGATTATGGAGATAGACACCCTAGTTGGAAGGTGTATTTGTCAACAAAAGGCTTCAAATTCCATATTAGGAAGCTTTGTATATTTTTCTCTCCAAAAATCAACCTAAAAGTGTCAGACACTAGAGAAAATCAACATAGTTCAAGGGTTTTTGCTTGTTCGGTGTCTGGGATTGTTCGTCTCAACATGCTCCATGCAATTTTACAACTTTCAATTGCCGGATCTATACTTGCACACATGAAAAGAGAAAAAAATGTGTTGTATAGGGCTTTATGTAGTACCCATCTATGCTTTGCTTCAAATACTTATTACTTTGATTTGTTAGACTATGTTTGACTCATTATGTGTGGTTCATTTAGTTGGTGTGTGTGTATGGATACATTCATGTGATCCATGTTATTGGACTATTTTATGATGCTTATATGTTTCAGGACATGATTATTGTTATGTTTTATTTGAGATGGATATATTGATGTCAGTGATGGTATACTTATAACTTGGATTCTATATTGGTGATTCGCTACAATGCTTTATAAGATGTTAATCTATGTTTCAATGTTATTATATGATTACTGATAATATTGATGCTTATGGATTTTATTTTTAGAATAGATCTATACTGCATTATTTGCTTGGGTTTAGGCTGAAAGGAATGATTTTGTATTACTCATTCATGAGCTCCATACAACATCACAATTTCCTTTCACTAGATGTGATATATATATAGCATTTTGTCCAAGTTGCAGGTACCAAACATCAACTCCACCTGGTTCCATAGGTCTAAGTGTGTCTTTAAATCCCAATGGTGGTAGAGGAGATAGTACAAGGCCCAAAATGTATCTAACCCTAGCCATTGTCCTAACCTAGGGACAATTATCTAGTCTTCATCTCATTAGATGCATCATCTAAACAATATTTGATCACCTTGTTGTCAGTGGTAAGTCTTGTTTACATATTAGTATTATTTTATGATTTAATTTGAGTGTGTGGGATTTTTATATTATTTTAATTATTGATATTAATTATAATTTGAGTATTATAAATAAATTAATAATTAATTATTGTTTATTGTTGATTTAATTGTATTTTTGAAATAATAAATATATTCCTATTATTGGATAATATTTATTAATCAAGGTTCACCCCGCAGTGCAACGACAAGCTACAAGCCATGTGGATATGGCAGCACAAGTTCGAATCTCGTGCAGGTGCTTGGAAATATAATGACTAGAGAATTTGGTGATACTGGACCCCACGTGCCATGGTGGACACTGCTGACCCACGTTGATGTTGCATCAAAGTGGGTTGAAGGCAGGATTGTGTGGAGTATGCATAGAAAGGAGTTTGTACGAGCTTGGTGGCAACAGATTGAGATAAGGATATAGAGAGGAGGTATGACAAGAGGTAGAAATGGGAGAGAGGAAGCTACGTAGAGAGAGACTAGATGCAAGAGATGGTGTATGGAGGAGAAAGGCGGTAGGTGGATGTAGCGGTGGGGATGTTGGCGCACACGGAGGAAACAAGGAGACTGGTGGATGGGAGTGTTGATGGTATGGTGATTAGGAGAAGTGATGCGGAAGAGAGAGAGGAGCTAAGGAGAGATGGCAGGGACACGTGGTGTGGTTGAGGAAGAATGACGAAGGTAAAGGGTGCGAAGGGAGAATGAAGGAGATAGGTGGTGGTAGGTGAAGTGGAAAGAAGGTGGATTGAAAGAGAAAGAGGTGATGTGGGTGGAGGGATGGATGGATGGAGGATAGGAAGAGCAGGAGGTGATGTGGGTGGAGGATGGAGGCACGAAGGATAGGAAGAGCAGGAGGTGATGCAAGTGGAAAGGATGGAGGAGATGCCAATGGAGGGATGAAGGTTAGGAGGAATGGAAGATGTTGGAGGATGGTGGTAGGTGGAAAATATACCACAGGGAGGGAGTCCCCCAAATGTGGCCCCCACTGGTTCCAAGCTTCAGTCAAAAGTAGTTACCGACCAAAAAAAAAGATAATATTTATTAATCGATTAATTATTGTGCATGTGATATTTTTAGTGTGGAAGTTAGCTTGGAGTGGAAATTATATTTTATTTTAATTTTTAGTGGAACTGGTTGTTTTATCTTGGAAGAACTAGTTGTCCTATTTTTATGGATAATTATATTTTTAGTTGGAATTAATTATTTATTCTTTGTTTGGTTGTCAAATGGAAGTTAACTATTTTTAGGGGATTTTTAATTGGTGATTTAATATTTAATTATTATTGTTTAATTTTTTTGTGGGGATTTTTATTTTGGAATTAATTTAATATTATTAATATTTTAATGCTATTTTAATGATTTTTGAATTAGGGTTTTTTTTGTGCATGAATTTTTGTGAGCTTTATTTAGGAGATAATTGAAATTTATTTATTCTTTATGAGAATCATTTGATGTGACTTTTATGAAGTTTTTGGGAAGAATTATTGTTGTAATTTTGTGAAGAATTTCCGAAGGGATTTTTGTGTCGTAGAATTGGAGGGTTTGCAGCTTTTCGGTGTTGATTGAAGATTGTTTTCTAAGTTTGCTAAAGCAAGGATTGGATTCTTTGTGATTTCTTGTTGGAATTTTATTGCTGATTGGAGAAGAATTTGTGGTTCATCAATTTGTCTGAAAATCCTCTCTCTTTTCTATCTTTCTTCACAGGTTTCCAAGTAGGTTCTTATTTCCTTGTTTTAATTTCAGTTTAATTTGCAATATTGGTTACAACGGATTATTAGAAGGATTTGGGAATTTATTTGTTTGAGTTCACTGTTTAAAATCATTTATTTAATTCATGTTTTGTAATATTGCACTTTGCTAAAATCAGGTGTAGGGATTGAGTGTTTTAGTTGTTTGGTTTTGCTTAATACTTGATTAAATTTCTTGTACGAATTCCTGTGCTTGATTTATTAGTATTTTTAGAAGGTTATCAGACCCTTCTGGAATGGATTTTGATTAGATTTTTTCTTCAGTCTTTTTGTTTCCCATTTTTTAGTGTCAACTCTTCCTATTTTGGTGTGCAGTCTTTGTTATGTATGCATAGGAACAAAGTGTAAATGTGCAAAAATAATTTGTAAACATGTAGAAATATGTAATATATGTGCAATAATAGAAACACATGCGCAATAGGATTGAATGGATGCACAAAATCACGGTTTTTGGGTTTTGACTAAAATGTATGTTTCAGTTTTGTTTCTGGTTAGTTCTAGCAGCTTGAGTAGGCCCTGTACTCTATTGTTCATGTGAAGTTGAGTTTGTAAGACATTATTGGATCAGATCGGTGTTAATTTTTCCATTCTCACGCTTGGTTGTGGAAAAATTCAAAGTATTACGCTTCATTTTCAGTTTCAGGACTTAACCCTTGTTGATAGGGTCTTGCACGGAAATTCCTATTTCAATTATGTAATCTGATCTTGATATTGGATTCATGTTGGAGTGAACTCTATTTGAACCTTATGTGTTAGGATAGCTAGGTGCATTAAGGGGGAGTGTCTCTCTATGGGGCTTGGGGCCCTAAGTGACTGTTAGGCAACCCATAAGAGAGTAGATTAATAAGTGATAACATTAATAATTAAACTTTGGGTTGGGTTTTACACATTAAACAATTTTTTTTTGTTCCCCACTCATTGCCTCATGTGCTCGTTTAGATAGAAGATGAGATTGGGAAGGCCAGTTCGTTTGAAGAGACATTGGAGCTGGCATGTTGTGCATTACCTTGTCTTCATGAAAGGATTGTACAACATCGCATGAGTTCTCCATGGGGGTCAAAGTCTGGAGTTAGGAGAGGGTCAAATTGCTAGGATAAATCATGAGAGGATATGCGATGACACTCTCTCCTTATGTAACCTAGTATCTTATTGTGTCATTCATTTTATGTGGAAGCCTTTGAGTGTCTTTTGTTAGTTCTTTAAAGCTTTTGGATTATTATCATTTCTTTGGAATGTCTTTGAATGTTCTTTTGTAGTCTTTGGTTGTTATCCTTACTTTCTTATCCTATGTAATGGTGCCTTATGCTTAGTTATTTTACTCATAGATTTCTTGTTTCTTTTGGGGGCCTTGTGTCTATCTCCAACAAAGGGGGTGGACCTCTAGGTTCTACATGGTCAAGTGGTAGTGTTTTACCATCCATTGGGGTTTGTCTTCGAAGTTGTTGTTCGTGAGCAGCTGGATGGATCCTACTTTGTATTCCAGTGTTTTTTATATTTAGATGCCAATTGTTCTACCTTGTAATGTATTTGTTATGTTTCTTCAAGAAGTAATGTAAAAGGATATGTAATTTCATAATTGTATTCATATTTGAAATGATATTGTAACTGGGAATTTCAAATGAAAAGGATTATAATAGGACTATGATAGTTGCAATTGTATCAATGGATATCTTGTAACTGAATGTACTCATATGGATTATATATACATTTTTATTATTGATGAAGGTTATCATAGGAATCTTTCATTTGGTGCTTTAAAATGAACTTAGCATAGATTCTTATATGATGGTTTATGTGATTAATGAATGATAGTGAGTGTTGCTTAGTAGCGACATCAGGGAACCCTAAGAGGATTGTTATGATTCATCTATCTTATGTAATGTATTTGCTTCGTGCTGCAATGAGTATAATGATATGTGATGTTTCATTTAAAAAAAATTGATGTGTGTTTTGGTTTATTAATTGTTATTACTATGGGGCTACCTAGTGGGCCGTTACAACTTGCCTAATTCAAACCTTGTGTTGGTGTTTCCATGTCCACTACAACAATGTTGGATGAAAAGAGAGCTTGTCCTAAAAAAGGACAAAGGTTAAAACCTTAATGGAAAGGATCAAAATGACAAATGATACCTTTGATATGAAACCCTTGACTTCAAATCTCACACAAATCTTGATGTTGTTTGATTGATGTTAATGCATGGCTTCATCATGAAGGAAAGCATAAAACTTGATCATGATTGCTAAAAATTGAATGCTTGAATCATTGTTTGCATACTTGTACTCAATTGCCTTGAAGATGCTAGATTGAATGTTCAATTGGATTGCTTAATTGTAAGGCTTCATGTTCAAAATGTGTGAAGGAGTTGTCTCTATATGCAAATTTCACTTTTTTAGGTTTAATTTTTGGTTAAGACTAACATCGGGAAGCACTTTCTCACTACTAGCAAAGTCAACTTTAATGATTTCAAATTTGGGGCCGAAGTGCCTAGACAGGGGCGTTGGCCACCCTAATCCCAACATTCTAGCCTAGAAAAAGGTCATTGTGCAAGGGATTGCACTAAGCTCTAGAAATGGTCCTGAAACTAAGCAAAATCAGACATGAATCAACAACACGAGGCACAACCACCAAAGTGAATCCAAAGTGATTGTGAAATTGTAGAGGTATATAATTTACTACACTACAATTACAAATGGGTGAATCATAGAATTTGAATGATGTTACTATACAATGGAGAATGTTGGGCTAGAACTAAAATAACTCCTTTATATCATATTCGCTACCTTCTAATAATCAAGAATAATACTCATATAGCAACTTTTAGCTTTAGAAATAACCTCAATCGATCGTAAGGTGGTTTAAAAACCAATTCCGTATGAAACATGAAGTTTGCTAAATATATAGGCGAATCTTCTAAAATGAATGCGGTAGTGACGAATCTATGAATATGGTTCATACCATAAGGCCTCTAAGCTATAGTGAATATGCAAATGTGCTTCTTTGTTGCCAAAAACTACAAAAAAAGGTGTCAAGCCTTAAAAAATAAAATAGTTGTTTTCCTATATATCATTGGTGGATCAATTATAACATGTGTTTGTAACTATGAGGTAGAATCTTCAAGTGCATTGAAATGTGGTAGGATCTATAAAGATCGAATAATGACTAGAATGATAATGAAAACCTATGAACAAAATAAACAAGTGAAAGAAGACATTTTTTGGGTGATGCAAGATTGCTCCTACACCCTAGGACGCTTATACATAAATGGGACTTATTGCTATACCTTTTCCATATTAACTTACTTAGATATGTTACACAATCAAGATGTTACTATAATATAAGAGCCCATGGCTCACCATTTTGAGTTTCAAATTATCTTGACTTACTTAGGTTAGCTAAATCTGTGATTTGATCTTTTGTATAAAGTTGAGAGAGAGAGAGAGAGAGAGAGAGAGAGAGAGAGAGAGAGAGAGAGAGAGAGAGAGAGAGAGAGAGAGAGAGAGAGAGAGAGAGAGAGAGAGAGAGAGAGAGAGAGAGAGAGAGAGAGAGAGAGAGAGAGAGAGAGAGAGAGAGAGGAGAGAGAGAGAGAGAGAGAGAGAGAGAGAGAGAGAGAGAGAGAGAGAGAGAGAGAGAGGAGAGAGAGAGAGAGAGAGAGAGAGTTTGTGTGTGTAAATCTTTACAATCTAAGACACCTACTATGATCCAAATATTTTACAATTCTTATTTATGACCATTGACACATTTTGGTAGCACATATGGGCCAATTTTTCACTAATTTCTTCATTATGCCATTTTCCTTAAGCATTTATTAAAAAATCAATCATAGACCTTATGAACAAAATAAGATTCATATGTGCCTTCATGATCACATCTTATCCATTTAAACATACATGCTTGTTTATTGACATGATTACCTACTATTGATTATCACACAATGTTTATCAAGCCACTATGAGCTATCTTACCTTATTATCTAGGTAGTTATGCATTGCTTGTAATCATGTCTATTATACTCTATGCACCTTATCACACTATCTTGCCCATGTAGAGGCAATCATCTTGACATGCACTCTCATGATCACATTTCACATTGTTGCATTTGCATAACCTAACCATATTCTAAGACACGCCTTCCTACATTGGGGGTGGTCATGAATTATGCCTTCCCTATCACATTGTGTGCTTACATAACATAATGATGTTCTAAGAGTTATATTAGGGGCACCATAACCTTCCCTATCTTGTCAATTTCATGTTATGTCATGCATCAATATCTTCATTACTACTAGGATCTTATAACCTTACCTAACCAATGTGCACCATACTCTTGTATGTCACATTGGGGCATATGCTAGCCTAGTGTCTAATGTGTTTATATAGGTGCTTCTAGCCATTGAGGGCTATTCATTTGCCTATAGTTGGGGCAAAATTGAATGCCTAGATGACTCATCTCTAGTCCATATGCTTACCATATTTATCAACATTTTTTACTTGCTCATTCCATGATGCACTTATTACAATTATTACTTTACAAGATTTACATAGTTACATTTATTTTTCCCCCCTCTTTTAATTCCTTATACTCAATGAATGCAACCAATTAAATAGGGTATATTATGCCACTAACACTCTTGTGTGAATATTGTGAACAATTATAGGTGCCTACACAAAAAACTTGTCACCATGCTCACATGGGACATTATCACATACCACAACACGACAATGCCCAATATATCATTTCATCCCAAATCTATTGTGTCAAGAAAATCATCACCACTTTCCATACATTTCCAATTTTTCTGACCCCATCCTCATTCCTCTCTTTCATAATTGATGATAGTAAATTCAGCTTTGTGAATATTGTTACTTCTGTCACAAAGGTCACTCATTGCACATTTTTCTTTATTTGGTAGGTTTCTATGGAAAACTCAATGGGTTGGATCCAAATATCTCTTATGTTAAAATATTTACTTTACTTTCATGTTTGTGATTGTTACATACTTTAAGATACATGATCATTGTAGAATTCACATGTACCTTAAAGTAGGGGCAAAATGTAATGGTAAAATTTGCATAACCATGACAATTCCCATTTAGTCTTCTACCCATTTTGAGAGAATGGATTAATGCAATTACATATCAACAAATGGTGCAATCTTATGCAAAGTTGGGCTCATTATCCTGTAGCAAAACTAGTACTTGTTTATAGGATTTCACATACCCACTTTATCCATAAACACATATTTTGATAGATTCACCTAATTATGTAGTTATCTATACATTTATTTCCAAATATTCTTTTTCCACCTTGGTTCAAGGACATTTTTATTCTAGGTTAATCCTATGAGCATATGATCAATCCCTCACCCTTAGATCTAATTCCCACAAATTTAAAACTAAAATTCAAAGCTAGTTCTCCCACCAATTTTACTAGTTATCATGAGTCAGATAGACACAAATTTGTGTGACATGTTGCTATGTATTAGTAGTAAAGGTATTGAATTGCGGTCATTTGACATCCTATTATATTCAAGCATTGTTTGCATATCATTCACATTTAAGAAAAGAGCATGCTAGGAACCTCTCAATTGAAGCACCTAAAATCAATCTAAGTTTGCATCATCATCTACATATTTGAAGGTTGTTGTCCTCTATCATTTCCCCTACCATAAAGCCCAATCCTATTAAGGGGGTTGACTCAAGAGAATATGACCCTTATGATCCAATGATCTTCCTAAAGTGTCTATAAACATCATCAACCCTTAACACTTAGAGAAGTGAGGTGAATCCAGCTTAACAAAAAATAAGAGTGCTCAAATATGCAACCAAGAGCAAATTTGCACCCATGGAAATGACCCAAAATTGTGGATGCATACCTTCACAAAGATAACTTATTGTTCAATTCTTGAAGCAAAATATAAACAAAGAACTATTCTTTCTAATCCTAAGAAATAAATTTAGAGCATCAACAAATTTACTCAGCATCATCATTCCTAAGACCAAATACATTTATTTTTTACAATTAACATTAATACTTCAATGTTCCAATATCTATACCCTCAACTCTATTAGCTAAATTAATTTACTTATTACTCCATTACTTGATTGATTTAGATAATAGATTTATGAAAAGATTACTTTTTTTAATGAATATTTAAGATGTAAATTTTGTATAAATCAGTAATTATTAGAAAACCTTACAAATGTTGAAATAGTGTGATATAGATGAATCCAATTTCTTTAGAGTCCTTGTTAAAACACACTGTTTTAAGGATATCACAATTATATTTTTGATATTAATAAGCAGCAAAACTATAGTACTGACTCTCTAAACAAATAACCCGCAGACAGCTTCAACAAACCATTAATAGAAAAAAAAAAAACAGACAACCACCCTAAAAAAAAAAACTAAAAAAATATAAAATTGCTACTGATCTATGTTGCAATCTATATCTGATATAGATAAATGCTGCTTGTCTGATTTATATTTGTAATTTCTTCATCCAATTGAAAAATAAAAGTCTAGTCTAAAAGTTTGAGGGATTGATCAGCTCTCGAAATGATAAAGAAAATGACTGAGACTACATATATAGGGAAGTGGTAGACAGTTATGTTGGCCCAGCGACAAATGTTCTGAAGTTTCGTCATCATTGTGCTCGGAACATCCACTGCCAGTTGCTCAACAACTTTGTGCTATACAAACTGGCAAACAAGATTACAAGGGCCCTGGGGCCCTTCTCAATAGTGATTCTTTGCATAGCCTGTTGATCAAAATTGGACTACAGAAATCACCGTACTCAAAACAACCACATTCACTCAAGCAGACTGATCATTGAACAGAATCATGTAAGCTCAGAAAGCTTCCGAGATCTTGACCTGAGAAAATGCCCTACTAATAGATGGTTTCAGCAGTATAAAAGTAGTGTTGGAAACATAGTGCTGTTTCCTCTGTCTTCTATCAATATCAATCGCCCTGGTAGTATTCAGGGTGTCTAAAAACAAAGTGGTAATTATAAGAAAAACTATGGCTTCAGGATGTAAGACTATGGCTTCAGGATGTAAGAGCCATGGAAAATCAAAAGGAAAAGGCACTGGTCCATACAGGCCACAGCTATTGTATGTAATGACTTGTTTAGGGATATAACACTTGATGCTCAAAATAAATCTCTCCTACTCCCGGCAGCATGATTCTCAAATATGAGCTCAGATGCAAAAGAAAACATATGAATAAAGTGAGCAACTAAGAGTATGCTTACTGTTTCCCACTTGTCATTCCCTGGAGTTGTAGGAGGCCACCCTCCTAGGAAACTCTTAATTGTTGCAGAAGAGTATTGTAAGGAGGATCTAATTAGACAAAAGGGCTTCTATTCAGAGAAAGTAGATGAACCTGTATCTAAAAGAATAAATGTGAGCACCTGCAAAAAGAATAATTCTACTTTGGCTCCAAATGGGAGGCCTGTTAGCATCCTAGGGTATCCTGGCATGCGATTTCTAAAAGAAATTATCTGGCCACCGAGTAATTTCTGAATTTTGGAAACAGAGTAGACACAGCCAAGAGAAATAACAACTGAAAGAAAACTGCCATTCTCATCTTTTTTATGGATATCAACATACATCCTTGAGGAACTGATATAATTTTCTAATCATACCATGGCCTGATACTATAGTCTCCAACAAATAGTCTAATAGCTCAGTGGAATTGATATTGTCTTTTTTGCTCTAAGTTCATTCCCCATATTTTGGGGTAAAATATTGCAGAAAATGTAACAAAACACTGTGAGACGTACAGTTTTCCATCTCTAGGCAGATAAGGAGAGTGGTTAGTTGCAGGATTAAGTTTAATCCTGTAAAATCATTCCCCTTATTTTGGGTTGAAACTTTGTCGAAAATTTAACAAGATACACCGAGATGCCCAATGATCAATCCTTAGGCAAATAAGGTGTGTTTATTTGCTGTATTAAGTTCAACCTTCAATGTGTAAATGCATATCGTTAAGTTTTCAAAAACTGACTCTTATTATAATTTTCACCAATGTTCTGACTGTTCCCAGGTGGACAGATAAGAAAACTAAACATCAATAGAAGAATTTTGTTATGACGGTGCATTTTACAAGGAGGATATCAAAACATTATTTGCCCTCACTGAAAACATCAGTAGATAGCTATATACCCTTATGATGGTCGTTTCTGAGCCACAGGTAAGAGTAAGTAAGATTCTCTATAGTATCAGGAGATGCTTAATGAGAGAGCCAAGTTACACAAGTTCAAGTATCCTAGCCTTATCAGAGTGCTCAACATATTGCTTAGTGAAACAGAGTGATTCTAGCTTTAGTATTGTGTAAAGAGCGGAAATGAGTCCACTTTCTCTCTCTAAATAAGTAATTCTTCGCATCAACTTCAACGTAATATACATTATGATTTATATTAACCCCAATTACAAGCCAGTTTTTGCAATCAACAGATAAAACTGCAGGGGACTACTGAAACTACTGCATCGAGAAGACAGGAAATACCCATGAAATCCTCAAATGATTCTATTACAAAAGTTATCATGTACACAGATGACAAGGGAAAGAATCAAAAGACATAGCTCCTCTTCTTGACTGATACATTTGAATGAAATTCATGGATCTAGAATGTACCAAAAGAAAGAAATAGTTTTGAAAACAATCCTATCATCATCCTCCATGTGACAAAATTTATCACGCGCCTTACCCACTGCATAACATTGTTCAACTCTATCCTAAGCTGCTCCCTAGCAAAAGAGAAAAGAACAGAGGTTTTAAGGAAGATCTATAATTATATTCTTTGAAGCATCTCTCTATGGCGTAGGTAACCAGCAGACTTAAACCTTCCAGCTTAACTCTCGTTGGGTAAGACTGTGATCTTCTGAAGCAAAAATGTAACTTGGACAACCTTAATCTCTATTCCATCAAATGAACCGAGCGTATACTTGCTCTATATCCTCTTACCTGCTTTCTCTGCATAGACAACAGAACTAGCCTAATTCCCTCGCGAGCTACGCACTGATCTTCTAAGCCTAGACATAAAACGTGACTGTACTGCTTCTGCTTGATGTCGATCATCCTGGTTTTGATTGTATTCAACGATTGAAGTAATACCCAGTTCGGAGAGATTATTTCTTTGCAAATCAGGTTTTGAATCAGCCTCTAACAGAATCTTTTGATGGTGCCATTGCTTGGCATCCCCATTTATGCATCTTTGCTTATAAGCACTCTTGGCTCTCCTGATAACTTTCTTCTTATGCAAACCAGCATCAGCGAAGGCCAACCCTGCCTTACACTCTCTATGGACTGGAATAAGCTTGTTTCCCCAACTTTCCAGAAGACAAATGGCCTCAACAAGCAAATCCAATCCTTCTGATGAGGCTTTGAGTTTGGCAATTCTGTTGCCAAGTGGCCTGAGATTTCTTAAGAATCCCCTTGTGGGCATTCTTGAAATCAAGCTCTGATCCTTCTTCAAGTCGAGACTCTCGATCTTTGGTGAATTTGACAAGGATCCCATCTGTTCTAGGATTAGATTATTGTTATTGCAACTGGATGGTGAGCTGAAATCTGTTGATTGTAAATGCATCCCGTCTTCTGCAGCTTCATCGTGCACAATGGACGCAGAGGACGAAGAATCTGCAGATGTCTGTCCACATACAGAAGAAGAAAAACATGGAGAAGTAATGCTAGGAAGTTTCGACAGTTCAAGCTTCCCAGCCTTCCTAACAGGATCATCCGGATCTGGTGTTGTGGGCTGCTCTACTGGATCCACCAAGCACTGCCTATCCGAAAACTTGGTAGATTCACCAATGGATTCATAATAGGAGAAAGGTATAGGATCATGAGACGAAAAAACAGAGTACCTTTCAGTCTTCTTCTTCTGATACTTAATTTCTTCTTGCTCCTTCAGTGGGTTCGCTTTTGTACTGAATGCATCATACCCAACTGCTGCTGCTGCTGCTGATCTCTGATGGCACATTTTCTTCCTGGCATTGCACCACTGCCATATGTTGTCTGAATCGCCCATTGCATTTACTAGCATTTTCTGAGTAAAATCAGAAACTGGCCCAGAAATCGAATCAAGGAGCGTCACAATTGAACCCAAATGAACAGATATTAATTGAAAACAAACAGATCAAACCCCATAAAACCTCACAGGTTAAGCCCAGATGTATAGCTACTCAATCAAATAAGCTGCATTTCTACAAATATCAATAGCCCAAAACAGCATCTCATCTACTGAAGAGAAAATGAAAAAGAGATTGACAATCAGGCTAAGTACAAGCACCCAGAATGCAAATTCACGGCGTGCCCATCAAATATTGGGAAGAATTAAGAAAGCAGGATTTTAGCAAAAGCCAGAAGTAGCAGAATTGAAGTGGGTTCTGAGAGATCTAGGAATCAAATACTCCCTAATCGATCCGATGCTGCAATGCTTGGAAAACCAGTGCACCCAGAAACTCATTTCATAATTCCAGACACGAATTTTTTAGAGAAAACTACAAATTTCAAGCACGAAACAGCTCAATTCTGGAGTAGGAAAAAGCAAAGCAAATTGAAGTAATGCCGAGAAGAGGAGATGTTGAATGAATCACCGGTATCTCATGGAAAGGAGTGGAATGCAGATTAGAGTTCTAGCTCAAGGGACAATTTGGATGGACCGAATGAGAAAGGAAGCAGGACTCCAAAGGCCTCTGAGCAGGTAGATGAGACCAAATACGCATCAAATATATTGAAATGAAATTACAATGTTTTCATTTCCTTAATTCATATCCTTAATTTTAATTTTATTTTTATTTGTTAATCAAATCCGTTCTGTCACATGTTTCTTTCCAAAACCTTCATGGGTAGAGTACACCCTATATCAAGGATTTTTGTTTTCCAATTGTTAGCTTAATAGAGTGATAGAAGTGATATTTTTCTTATTAGTGCTACCTATTGAATATTTTTAGTCTTTTCTATGTTTTATAGGTGACAAATTTGGGGAAAAATTCATTCATAGAACTTTTATATATCTAAAATTTGTGTCTTTGAATTTTTTATAAGATTATAAGTAGTCGTTTTAAAAAATTAATTTTATATTGGCTTAAAGGTTTGATCTATAATCGCATCTATACTCTAATATATCATGATCCTTAAATTAATGAGGTGGTTTCACAATGGAAGTGGTCCTCCTATAAAAATAATAGTTGATAAGTTGTGGATGAATATATTTTCTTGCTTTACCTTTTCTATGGTTAAAAATGTTGAGAAAATGTCTCAACCTTGCTTTTACCATATTTGTATTTAATTATTAATTTATAATTTATAATTATCTTTATTTGTCATAAAAATTGCTAAATTCAACTATGACAATTTTAAGGTCTTTTTTAGTTGTCAAAATAGAAAAAAGCATGAAAAAGGAGAAGTTAAATGTGATATTGGAAAAGATCAGGAAGATTTTCAAGTTTGCATGAGCACATTATTAAAAGGCAGACACAATCACAAGTTGAAAGAGGAAGTTTCTTAATTTTGTGATTTAATGCCTAAATGATTTTAGAAACTATTCGTGATTTGTGGTTTCTCTGGTGCCTATATATTTAGTGCTTCAGTCGAAGGAAAAAACAAGTTAATTTACAGGTTGTTGAAGCAATGAAGTGTTGTAGCAATTTAGAGAGAAAAGTTATATTGATGTAACTAATTTGAAGGATTAATACAAGTCTTGGATCTCTTTGGGTGGTGATACAATGCTCTTTGGATGAGAACCTCAAGGGTTGATACAGTAACATGACATGACAAGACAAGATTAATCATAAACACACACTTGCATGTAACTTGTTGAAGCTTGCTACTCCATAATGCTCATGTTTGAAGATATTTGAACACAATGCTTGCTCTAGAATGTGATCTTAATAATGCTCAATGTTGTAGGATGGAAATGAATTAGGAAAGATGCATTTATATAAGGATCACAAGGTATTTCCTATTTTAGGTTGACTTCCAACATCTTAAGTATTAAAATATTAGTATCAAATAATAAATGGTAGGAACCGACACTCTGACATGTTTGATTTTTGACCTATTTTAGGGGGACTATTCACCAAACAAGCATATGATAACAATTTGGTAGTGACAAGGCTATAAATAGGCTACAAATGATCTATGAGGGGGCACACTAAAGTAAGGGCCCAAAAATGAGTGTGAAATTGTAAAGGGGTCACAATTTATGACACTACACTAGTTTTTAGCATTTGGTATCAAAGCCAAGTTGGCTTGATTAGAGAAGGGGACACCTTTATTGGAGTCTTTAATTGGGTTTTTTGCTGCAAGGGGAGCGTATCATTTTTTTCAATTTTAGATTTAGTGTGATAAGAGACCGTGGCTAGCTCATCTTAGTTAGACATTGATAAGTTCAATGGTACTAGGTATGAGCTTTGGAAGTTAAAGATGGAGGATATCTTGAAATAAAGAGATCAATGTATAGTTGGTAACAAAGAGAAGAAATTAGATAGTGTGTTAGATGAAGACTAGAATAAATTAAATAAAAATGTTCATGACACTATTTGTTTGTGTTTATATAATTTTGATCCATTAAATGTTTCTAATGAGATTACTGCATAAAATTATGGAATAGAATAGGAGAGATATACCAAACTAAGAGCCTCATTAACAAGTTCTTTCTAAAAATAAAGTTATATTATCTTAAAATAAATGATGGAGACTCGATTTTTGAATAATTCAATTCATTTAATCTAATCATGAGTCACTTATAGTCAATTAATGAAAAGATAGATGAGGACGATAAATGTATTTATAATTATGTTCACTACCTTAATTTGGGGATAATCTTATGCTTGCAGTCAGTGGTTCTTTTTCAGATGATTTGAAGTTGGATGCCCTTGTTGCCACTCTACTTTCAGAGGAAATAAGGATAAAGGATTTGAAGGGGCCTAAAGATGCATTACATGTATGAGGTAGATCTAAGGAGAAAGTAAGGACAAGAAGAAAGGTGAAAAGGAAAAATCTAAGGATCATTCTGAGTCCAAGGGAAGGTCTAAAACACTTGGTAAGAGTAGATTGAGGTGTTGGAGTTGTGGTAAATGGGGGCATCTAAAAAAGGAATGTAAGAATAAAAAGAAAAATAATGATTGTTCCTCTATAGATAAATCCTTCGATGATGAAGCTATTGAAGCTTTTGTTATTTTTGCTAATATGACTTATGATGACCCTTGGTTAATAGACTCAAGTGCATCCTACCAAATGACTCCTCATAAGGAATATTTTTTAGCATATTCATCTTATGATGGTGGGGAAGTTTTCCTCGGGGATAATAGCACATGAAAAATTGTAGGTTGAGGGGAGGTAAAAATGATTTTTAGTGATGGAAGGGTTAAAACCCTTAAAGATGTATTACACATCCCTATTTTATCTAGAAATTTAATTTCTATACCTAAAATGAATGATTCAAGGGTGAATTACTTTTGAAAAGAGTGGTTATAAGTTAAGCAGAGGGAATTTGGTTTTAACTAAGGGTAATAGGTGTGATACCCTATTTGGACTCAATGATTTTCCTTTATGTAACTCTGTTAATGTAACTAATAAAACTATATCATGTAAGTTGTGGCACTACAAGATGGGTCATATTGGTGAAAAGAGTCTCAAAACCCTCATAAATAAAAAGGTGGTTAATGATTTTTCAATTTGTTTTGTTGATTTTGATTTTTATGAACATTGTGTCTATGGAAAGAAACAAAGAGTATCATTTAAATCTAGAAGTACTGGGCTAAACAAGTTTTGCAGGTAATCCATTGTAATGTCTTTGGTCTTGTGTATGTACCCATCTTGTGTCTTTAAATGATTTTTATGAACATTGTGTCTATGGAAAGAAACAAAGAGTATCATTTAAATCTAGAAGTACAACGACTAAAAATTTTTTGTAGGTAATTCATATTAATGTCTTTGGTAGATTGTGTATGTACCATCTAATGTAAAGTCTCGCTAATATATTTCCTTTATTAATAATTATTCTAGATATTCATGGGTTTACTTTTGAAGGAGAAATTTGTTGTTTTCTCTCTATTTAAATAATGTTGAGAAGTAGACAAATAGAAAAGTTATGGTTTTAAGAACGGATAATAGTGGTGAATTTTTCTCTAGGTTCTTTGATGACTATGTAAGCATGCAGGAATTGTTAGACAAAAAATAACTCCATGTGTACTCCACAAATTAAAAAGAGTGGCGTAGAGGATGAATAGGACTTCAATGGATAGAGCTAGAAGCATGTTGAGTAGCAAAAACCTGAACAACATTTTTGGGCTAAAAGATTTCACACTACTTGTTATTTGGTTAATAAGTCACCTGCTTCTGTTCTCATTGATAAAACTCCCTATGAGGTATGGACAAGTAAACAACCATTAGTTTCTCATTTTAGAGTTTTTTGCAGTGAGACATATGTTCATGTTTCTAAAGAAAAATGTTCTAAGCTTGATCAAATGTCATAACCCTTATTTTCTAAATATGAAATAAAATTCAAGGTTAAATTAAATATATATAAAATTGATAAATGACGAATTTCAAATTTAATGATATGTCATCTACAACAATATCTTAAGTTCATTTATTCTTCCTTAATGTTGATTATTGGTGTATTAAGAAATAATAGATTATTATTTTATCTTTATTATGACAATTGCTAAATTATTTACTCATGTCTGTGAGATAGTGGAGGGAGTGGTAGAGGCCATCATGCTAAAAGGCTAAAACTTGGACAATTTAAAAGGACATTTTGTTTAGAAAGGATGCTTTTTCTTTTTGGAACAAAGAGGGCATTAGTTAAACAAGGAGAACATTTAGAATAAGTATAACCACATCATTTTAGGAGGATAAAATGAAAAATTAGAGATTACAGAGGCATGAAGAGAAGAGTGGAAAAAATGGGAAATGTCTATCCAACGCCTACAATACACCAATGTCTAAGTTATGGTGTATGAGGATAACCTACACATTCGTACATCCTAGATGTTAGATTGCCAATACTAAAAAAAGGAAACTTCTCTAAAAAACAAAAGACATTCAAAAATGAAAAACGGAGATATTAATAGGGCACGTGAACAATTTTTGAAAGAAGGACGTCGAGTGAGTTCTATTTATACAA
The DNA here is from genome assembly GCF_030272615.1 of Cryptomeria japonica. Lineage (NCBI taxonomy): Eukaryota > Viridiplantae > Streptophyta > Pinopsida > Cupressales > Cupressaceae > Cryptomeria > Cryptomeria japonica. The sequence continues at coordinate 433,985,531 of NC_081410.1, forward strand.
AAGTGGACAGCGAGGAAAAAAGATAAGTCTTTCTTATTTTATTTTTTTATCATAGTGTAGTGTCCTAAAATTGCACCCCTTGCAATTTCAACCGCATTTGGGTCTTCACCTTAGTGTTTGTGCTCCTTGGCCTGATTGAAGACTTGATTATGCTCATACACATCAAAAACATCAAAAACCCTGATTGACACCTTGATCCTGACCCAAAATAGGGTAGGACCAGGGTGTGGAACCCTAGTCCCCAACAAGACAAAGGCATGGCACCATGGTCCTCCCTAAAATGGGCCCTCTTTAAACCCTTTTTCACATTTCAAATTTGAGAGATTCCCATATCTGTGTCAACTCATGTCAAAAAATTAGCCAATTTTCCCAACAGGCAAGTATATAAAGAGGATTTCCCCTCTCATTTGAGCATCACATGAATACACAAGCATCTATCAAGAATACATGAGATCAAGCAATCAAGCATTCAAGAGTAATTGAGCATCTTTGGTCTTCCTTCAAGCCTTGGAGGTATAATCATTCAATTTTCAGTCATAACTCAACATCTCCCTCAAAAGGAGAACCTTTCCTTTCAGTCATTTCAATTACATTTATCTCAATTTCATGGTTAATTCCAAAATCAAGGTTTTACCGAAGGCAAGCCCCTATTCCCAACCTATTTCCCTTTCTTTTTGTGTGTAGGAAACATGTGCGCAACTGTACTTCTCATAATAGGCTTCAGACACAGAGATGGAAATACCCTTTTTGGTGTGCAGAAAATTAAAAGGACTGTGTTACCGCGTCATGGTCCCTACTTTTTGGGGGCATTTTTACAAGGTAGATCTGAATCAACATATATTCCTTAGATCCAAGTGCACAACAAAATCCCAAACTTGTAGCTCATTATTTTCTCACTTTTGTCTCCAATTTCAGCACTTTACCCTAAATCAACATTTCAACTTACAAAAGAGGGAAAAACACATTATAATCAATCAATCCACTTAGCATCCAGTCCTTATCTGATTTGTGACTGAATCTAGTGGATTCCTCCTCTCTTTTGAATGTAAAGAAATTCCTCCCCCAAAGCGAATTTTTTTTTTTGGGCAAAAGTCAAAAGCCTGATATATATTTATATATTCAAAATAAAAGTTTTATAAAATATAGATGGCTCTAATCAGCTAGATTTTCTTTACAACCATCATATTCAAGTGTGAAGTATCTCAAACTAGTAGATTACTATAATCTATGCTAATGATTATAATCTATACTAAAGTCTCTTAAGGTTGTTTCCATAAGACAAACTGGAAACAAGATTACATATTAGACATCATCTATTCTTCCATTGCTTTTGGTAAAGCTACATTTTCATTCTACTGCTCTTGTAAACCACCTCCTTCATTCCCCACATGCATAACTCATTCATGGGAAAGAGGAGCATAAGAAGAACTAGCAGCATCATATCCAAAATGCACTTCCCCCATTCTCACCAAAGTATTAAATCAGGAACAGAGCTTGGATGAGGGTGTTCAACAATACCAACACGATCCTCAGCAAGCAATATTAATAGTGCATTAACCACCTTCTTAGTTTTGTCCTCCAATTCTTGCTCAAAGACTCTATGGAACCTTTGCAAAGTATACTGAACAAATCTGAAATTACGCTTATCCAAGGTGTGTTTGATACTATCATATAGAGAAACATAAGTATTCCCACTCTAAAGCAAATATCTTGGAAATAAACGCCCCACTTCATCTTGTCCCTCCCCTAAATCGTAATTTTGCACAACTCTAATTAGTTTATTCCCTTGGAGGTAAATCTCACGAACCACTTTACCAGCTATAGTCTCCAGTGATTCAATTGATTGCAACAAATCTAAGGTATTTGATAAGAAAATTGACACCAGCTGTGAAGGTAAAATGAGTCTACTTGCTTGAGGAAAGAGTATCTCCTCGCCAATTATCCGTTTCACACTCTTCCTAACCTGATAGCTACGAACATTGAAAATTTGCCCGAGGATTTCATCATTGATATAGCCTAAATGAGGACGCTCCCAATCTATGACCATGATGAAGATTGTGTAATTCCTCGACCTATATTGCATCTTCCACAATTCAACCTTTATGTGTAAACGAACACTAGAACAACAACTCGAACAACTATAGATTTTTCCTGCTAAGACCTTCGCTCGCATGTAAATAAAGGCATATCTGAAAACTTCAAGAATACTCTTTTTATCTTGGTAGCCAGTAGATAAAGTACACCAACTGAGCCCGCCACCTGTCCAAAAAAATAATGCAAAAACCCACAAAAGCCAAAATTAGCAGAGAAGAAGCATGTCAATCAATGTTGCATGCTTCAAATTCCTTTTAATCTCGATGAAATGAGATAGTATCATGCAAAAAAATCCTCATACATATGGTGAATAAATTGGAGAAATTTATTCAGATGGATAACCGTATGCCGAGAGGGTACCAATCTGCTCTCCAATGATTGCATTTCATATTAAAGTTGCAGCCCTGATTTAAATCACGCTGCTTTTTTTTGGATTTTCACTTTGTCCCTATTAATTGCTTGCTTTTCCTCATTCACAATTTCCTTTAAGTGAGTAAATAAATCTATGTCCACGACCCCATCACTTGAGTCCACTTCCAAGTTGTCACAACCCATATTAGCCAATTTGTCTGCCAAATTGTTGCCTTCTCTGAATGTGTGTGAAAGGATGAATGCTTCAAAAGAGTCTAAAAGAGTCCATGCTTGGGAAAGAAAATATCTGATATTCCAATTGTAAGAATTTTAATCAATGTAGAATCACCTTCAACATGAATTTTTGGGAAACCCAATTTCTTAGCCAGTGATAATCCATACAAGAGAGCTTGAGCTTTTGTGATATTATTGGTTCCTTGTGTTAATGAGGAGGATTTAAAAACTACTACTTTGCCTAGATGGTTTCTAATGTATACTCCCACCCCAGAGTCACCTGGGTTGCCTCGGGATGAGCCATTGAAGTTGATCTTAACAAAACCTTGACTTGGGGGATGCCAGATAGTAAGTGATCTGTCACTCTTTGGGTTGCAAACTGGAGGCATATTACCATTAGGAGGTAAACAAATGGATTTCCACTCTTTGATTATAGCCCCATCCCAAGAAGTGAATGGTGAACTACACTTATAATGGCTCTGCACATAAATATTTACCAGTTTGGAGGTTGATTTCTCAATTCCAAAAACTACATTATCTGCAGAAGAGGAGACTTTTCTAAATATTCTTTTGTTGTGTTCCCACCAAATAGACCACAAAACCGTAGTTGGAGTGATTTTCCAAATGCATGAAAAATGAGAGGACTTGAAAAGGATAGGCCAAGCTTGAAAAACATCCCATATTGTGTTTGAGAGAGGCATATGCAATTCCAGTTTATTCATCATGGACTTCCAACATTGTTGTGCAAAAGGACATTGGATAAATAAATGATTAACAGTTTTAGGTTCCTGGTCACATAAAACACAATTAAATTGTTGAGAAATTTGCAACTTAACTAATTTGTTGCTAGTTAAAATTCTTTTCTTTAAGGCTAACCAAGAAAAGACTCCTTCTTTTGGCATAATTGTATTATTCCAACAAAAATAGAAATCTCTTTGCACCTATTGATGATTCACCATATGTTGTAGTGTTGTGTAACCATTTTTGACTAAAAAAAATCCATCTTTGAAAGGGGCCCATATGATCTTATACTTTGTATTTGTCAAAATTACCACTCTCTGTGATAGAAGTTGTTGGAGAAGTCTAATATCTTCATCTTCAATCCCAACATCAACAAATTCCTTCCAAATAACTTTCCCTGAATATAAATTGATTCCACTCACATAATCTATTAAATTTGAGCCCCACTTTTGTGTGAGTATTGGGATTAGTGGCTACAATTGAGGTGTTTGAGTTAATGGGGAGTAGACATTCCAAGAGTCAAGCCAAAATTTGATGGACTCCCCATTGTGCACTTGCCAAGAAATATACCGAGTTACCACATCTCTAGAGGAAATCATGAAATTCTACATTGTTGAACCATTTAGAGGATTAGAGATGGTGAGAATTCTAAAGGGGTTGCTTGAATCAATATACTTCACTTGCGTTGATGCCATTTTGACTCTGATTTTCAATACATTTTCCAAACAAGTTTCCCTCCAAATGCTTTATTACGCTTGGTCAAGTCATGAAGACCCACCCCTCCTATTCTTTTCCCACTTGACATAATGCTCAAGGAGACTAATGGAATCTTTTTCTCTTCTGATAAGTTGCCTTTCCACAAAAAATTCCTAATAATTTAATCAATTTGAAGCAATACAGACTTGGGAGCTTTAAGCACTGAAATATAATAATTTGGAATAGTACCTAGGACAGATTTGATGAGGAGAATGTGGCCCGAAAGAGACAACCATCTAACTTTCGAGGTTGATAATTTATTCTTAATCCTATCAATAACATTTTTCCAATAAGAAATCTTATTAGATCCCATGAATAGAGGTATTTCCAAGTATGCACTTGGCAAGTCTTATACTTGAAAACCCAAGGTTTTAATGATCTTTCTTTTGATGACAACCTTAGCGTTGAGAATGTAAACCCTTGATTTATGTGAATTAATTTGTTGGCCAAAAGTTGATATATAAAGAAATAAAACTTTTTTTTATTTGATTGGCCTCCTGAGCTATTGATTTGCCATATAGCAATGTATCATCAGCAAATAGAGAATGTGTAACAAAAATAGGACTATTTGGGATGTGAATACCTTGCTAGACACCCCTATCATGGTTAAATCTGATCAACCTGTTGAAAGCTTCTGCCATGATAATAAACAAAAAGGGAGATAAAGGATCTCCTTGCCTAACTCCTTGAGTGGCAACAAAAAACCCAACTGGAGACCCATTTATGATTACTGAAAAATGAGCTCTTGATATACAAGCCCATTTGCACCATTATCTGATAACCCAAATCTATGAAGGAATTTAAGAAAAAAAACTCTAATTTACTTTATCATAGGCTTTCATCATATCAACTTTAACAATGAAAGAAGGTAAATGGGAAGTATGGACTGAGTGGAGTACCTCATGAGCAATTAACGCACCTTCAATAGTTTCCCTTCTTGGAACAAAACCACCTTGTCCTGGAGAAACGATTTTTGGTATCATAAACTGCAGTGTCAGGTAAATAGCCTTGGTAAGAATTTTATATATAGTGTTGCATAATGAGATAGGTCAAAAATCTGTAAATGTTTTTGGGTCTTTGACTTTTGGAAGAATTGCAATGTTTGTGGCATTAAAGTTTTTTAGAATTGAAGGACTTCTTCTGAACTCCTCAAGTGCTGGTAATAGATCCAAACTTAAAACGTCCCAACATTTTTGAAATAATAGAGGTGTAAAACCATTAGGTCCTGGTGCTTTGTCTTCTATGAGTGAGAATACCACTTTCCTAATTTCTTCTATGGTAAACGATTTCATTAAGTCCTCGTTATCTTGTTGAGAAATAAGGTGTGGAATGATATTCAAAACTACTTGCTCATCTTGATTGGGGATTTGATTTGGAACAATATCAAGAGCTAAGAGACTTTTGAATAATCTTACCCCTTCTTCTTGGATCTGAGAAGCCTTACCCCTTCTTCTTGGATCTAAGAAGCATTTGTGAGATTATTTCCTAAATTTGCTTCATTAATGGAGAAGATTGACAAAGTTGCTTGCTTGGATTTAGCTGTAGCATGAAAAGTTTTGGTATTTTTATCTCCATCTTTTAGCCATAATTCCCTAGACTTGTGATGCCAATAGATTTCCTCTCGTTTGCAAAACTCTTCCCATGTTTCTTGAAACTGTTTTTTCTTTTCATATATTCTTGAATCCAAGCCATGAAGAATTATGTAATCTTGAATCTATGCTAGCTATTTTTCTACTATATCTTTCTCAACAAAGATGCTTTTAAAAACTTTCACATTCCATTCTTTGATCTGGTTCTTAATATGTTGCATTTTCCTGTCTAACTGAAATTTTTTTGTACCATGATGAAAAGGAGCACTAACCCACCATTAGCACAAGAGAGGTAGTAAATATGGATGCCTAAACCACATTTTCTTAAATTTGAATGAGGGACGATGCAGAGAGAATTTGTGGGTACTCATAATATGTAATGGAACAACATAGTGGTTTGAACATATAAGAGGTAAGATATCATGTTTTGGATTGTAATTCTATAAAAGCCATTGTTGAGAAATGAGAAACCTATCCAGCCTTTCTACAATTTGGGTAAAATTATTTCTTTTATTTGTCCAAGTAAACTGCCAATTCATAATTACATCTTTCAAATCATTATCAGAAATGAAGAAAACAAAATCCTCAATGGTCTTTGAAGGAGGGCATATACCACCTTTTTTTCATGAAGAGAAGTAATTGCATTAAAATCCCATCCTAGAATAACATTCTGATCTAAGAACCGTTGAATGATGTTTGTTAAACTATCCCATAATCTCTTTTTCTCATGTGTAGAAGTCGACCCATTAACATTTATGAGTTTAAAAGAAAGATCAAAGCTTTGTATACTAAGAACTTGCCAATTGTTTCCTTCATTAACTATCTCTGTCACTAATGACTTTGGGTTCCAAAGAGTAATTAGGCCTCCCAATGCACCTAATGCTGGAACGTGAGCATATTTCCAATTTGACCACTTATAAACTGTTGGTTGGAAGGTACCTTGAGAAGTTTTTGTTTCTTTTAACATGATAATGTCTACCCCTAAAGAATCTAGTTACTTCTTGATCCTATTTCTCTTGTCAAAGGCATTGATGCCTCTAACATTCCAAGAAATAATTTTCATTGTTGTCGAGGAGAGAAACATGCTCTCCTTGGTCCTTTAGTTGCAGAGAATTTTCCATCAAGAGTTGTTTGGATACCTGCCTCTATTTCCTCCTTAGTCTTAGTTTTTTTATTTCTTACCTCTCAATTTCTTTGATTTTTGATTTTGAATCTGAGCGGGAGACTGAATAATTGAGAGAGTTTGAAAATAAATAAAGATTGATTCTGATTGAATATTATCACCTTGTTGAATATTATATATATCAACTTCCATTGAAAACAGAGGAGATGAGTCAAAAATTGGTTCTGTACCCCCTTGTTGGATATCATCCATCTTAGTTTCCATTGACAACAAAGGAGGCAACTAATGGGATTTATGATTAGTGACTATTGGAGAATTATTATCAAACATCAATCATGCATCGTCAACCATACTATTCTGAACTTTTAGGCCAAAATGCAATAGAGTATCGTCAGTAATCCTCTGCACATTGTGAAACTCCTATTGAGCATCTAAAATACTTACCTGAGCAAATAAGAGCTCATAATATTTGAATAGTAATTGCTCTTCAACAAGCATCTTCTTTTGATTACATGTTGAGCTTGTAGTATTATTTATCCCATCGTCTTCATTTAAGATTTTCTCTACAATTTCATCAAACAACTGGTATCCAGTTGAGTACAATAATTCTTCAGCTAGCTTTTCTAAATTAACTGGATTTTTTTTGTGGCCTTGTACTTTCTTTGGATCAGTCATAATATTGATAGGATGTTTATCAAGGATTAACTTCTGAATGATGTCATCTATAGTGGTAGTCACATATGAGTGGAGAAAATCCTTATTTGAAGAACATGGATATACTTACACCAAAACAGGGAGCTCAAGCACTGGCAACTGAACCTGAGTAGAAATAGAACTCATGAAATGGGCTTTTGAATATATCATATGCGGAATAGATATGAAATGCTGATTTTTATGAAATAAAATTTTAAATTTTTCATTTGCAAATGCACATTGAATTCTTTGGGATCCATATGAAACTAGCGACGTATCAGGATTTTCCTTGATGTTACAGGTTATCAATGAATCACTATCTTCCTGTTGTCCCCTGATGGGATTAGGAATTTTAGAATTTGGTTTAGCTTTATAGGTAGAGAATGTACAACACAAGGGATCAAAAGAATGGTCCTCGCAAACTTGAATAGTTGAGCAATTGATCCTTTGACACTGAGAATTAAAATGACCCAAGGCTTCTAAATGATGATTCACTGCTTCAGAATTTTGAATAATAATTTCTTGCGTCCAAGTGCCAAATTTTGAAATAATAGATATAGCTGATGGAAAGTCCTTTGACACATCTAGCAATATGAATACTCAAACCCTAAGATGTGTTAATTCAAATGGGATGAGATCATGTTTGATAAAAATACCTATTTTGTATTCAAATATTTCAATAAGATCCATGTGGCAATGAAGGAAAAGACACCCAAAAGGGGGTGAATTTGCAGATCTCATTGTCTTCCTTGAAGTTTGGAACCCATGGAATGGTAAAGAGACCATAACCCTTGCAGAACTAGCCCTTAAACCTATGAACCAAATCTTTGTATTCTTTTGAATGGAAAGTAGCAATAAAAAAATAGACCCATTATCAGTATAAAAAATATCTTTAAGCCCTTTCCAATTCTTCTTCACCCAGGAGGATAAATCTGGAAAACAAGGAATGAAGTTCCAAAAATTACCAATAATTGCTCCTTCCCAGAGATCCGAGACTCGAGGAAAAAGCAAATGGTTTGGCAGTGTAACTTTGTGAATACAACCATCTTGCTCTGTATTCACAGAATCTGTCCTATGTTTGTTGGGAACTGAATCCTAAACATTCTTTCTCCAAACCCTCATATTTTCCTGTCCATTTGTCTTGGTACTACGGGTTGGTTTGAAGGTTGCTCTACATCCTTTTTGTAAGGGTATGTTGTTCAAATCTGATAGAAAACTTGGCTTATTCACAAGAAGCATATTTGGCCATGACACATATGATGGAAGCCATCTTTCATCTTTTCCATGATTAATACTCTTAGATTTTAAATTCACAGGAAGCGTATTTGGCCATGACACATATGATGGAAGCCATCTTTCATCTTGTTCATGATTAATACTCTTAGATTCTAAGTCCACCTCTGAATATTTAGCTATTTTATCAAGAAACTCTTTATTTTTATCTGGAATACAAACATAATCAGACAAGGAATCATCACATATGTCAAATATACCATGTTTTTGTTTGTTAAGTCGTTTAAATGGAGGTTTATAATACCATTGTGGTTGTGATCGATTGGTCCAAGGCTGCTTTCCATTTTTTCCTCCTTTCTACAAATTCCAGTAGCCATTATGTCCTCCTTTCTGACCGTACCCGTAATTTCCTCGAGTATGTTGATGAGCTGTGCTCTGTCTTGTGCTCCTGCCATGGGTGGAATTTTGAAAAAAAATTCCCGTCCACAGTCGTCTGCCATATGCGAAACCCATTTTGTTTAGTTTTTTATGTTCTTGTCCTCTAAAGCAAAAATTGATTTGGTGATTTCTCCTTCTATGTTTCAAATTGCCAAATCAAATTTTCCCCTTTACACATAGATACATAAGCACTATATTCTTTTAATTCTTTCATAGAGATGCATAGAAGAATTCATAATTGGGTCACAAGTTAATAAAAAAACCTCAAAGCATGATTTCTTTCCTTGAAGAATGTTTTTAAAACAAATCAAAGTACATAATAGAAATATTTTTGCCAATCCATTTAACTACCTTGCATTCATGGCGATTCTCCAAGTCATTTTTCTTATATGCACCCCACAATAAATTTTCTTTTCAAACTATGCTTTCTCATCTACATGCATATCTTTTAATAATGTTGGATGTCCATGCACCATTCTAGAATACACATTTTGGCACATGCGAGAAGGATTGTTGGATCTTAATTTTGATTATGTTTATACTTTAGTTGAAAAATTTTCTTTTATAAAACTAAGATTCAACAAACCTTTATGTTTTACCATGCGATCTTTCATGTCTAGCAATGCTACCTTGAGATTTTCCAGTTAAGTTGTTTCCTTAAAACCAATCCATGCATATCCTAGAACCTTTACTTTCATGTGACTACACTCTCTAAGGCAATTCACCAAGTAAATTTAAAATATGTCTTTTTGCATGTTGTGCATGCTTTGATGCACGCCCAAGAATTTTGTAGGTTGACGCTAGAAAAGGCTCGAAATCTAATTTTTAATTATGTCGATATTTTTTTCCTGAAATTTTTAAAGCTTTCACCATGAAATATTTTGGTGCATATCTTGCTATCGTTTCACATAATTTTTTTATATCATATGCATGATGCAACAAGCTCCTTATGGCCTCTATATTTGGTCGATTGTTTCATATGACTTTACTTCTACCATTCATTCTTTCTTTGTATAATGTTTCATTTTCTTATCGTCCATACTACCACATTTCTTTGTAGTAGTTTGTCTAATGGTTCAAATGACTTGCCTATGTTTTACATGTTTGCTTGCATGCCCATTGGGGCAAATATCTCTCAGAGTTCTCAGCATATACACGAAGATGCATCTAGTGATTACACCTAGTTGCAAAGACATTCCAAAAGAAATAAATTTAATTTAGTTGCATTGACATATTATTACATGTTGACAAAATTTTAATATATATATATTAGATTAAGGTAATAAGGAATCTGTTGAATACTTTATTGAAAGAGAATAAGAATTCATTGAATACCTTACATTATATGACTATTTATAAGTTATATAGGTGTAGTGTCCTAAATTGTACTCGCCTAGAATTTTGTGCTCACTTAGGCCTCACTTTGGCATCCGTCCTCTAAGGCTTGATTGAAGCTTTTATTTTACTCACACTAGTCATTAAACTCAAATTTTCCACTATCTGCACTTTCTCCCCCCTTAATCATGGGACCCTGATGTCCAAGACTAGGGTGTTGGACACCAAGGCCCTCTAAAAAAGGGCCCATTTTGAGGCCTCATAACGGTCACTCAGTTTGAGTGAGAACCTAGATCCTGTGTTGGCCTGTGTCGAAAATTTAAAAGAAAATTCGATGAGCAAGTATTAAATGAGTTTTGCTCCTCTCATTTTAAACCTAGCACTCTTAATCATAAAAATCAAGTTCTCAATTACACTCTAGCAAATTCAATTGAGAAATTAATCGATCTTCTATCAAGCATTAGAGAAGAAGTGAAGTCAAGACTCAAGCATTGGATATGACATTCATGTTCTATATTTTATGAAAACTATCTACATGAAATCCTAATTCCTTGTGAAGACAAACAAAACTTCATTAAAGGTATATCATTAGTGTTGAACAGATATTTTTAGCCTTTCCCTAAAAAGGAAAGCAATTTACTACAATACATCATTTACATTTCAATTCTATTTCATGGTTAATTCCAAAACCGGGGATTGACCTAAGGTGAACCCCTATTCCCAACAATTTCCCCCTTTTCATTGTGTATGGAAGCAGGTACAAAGCTATGTTTCAAAGGATCGATAGGATTCACAAAGACAAACAGGTTCCCCTTTGGACGACGAAAATTTCAGAGGACCAAGGCCAGCACCACCACAATCCCGACAATTTAGGCCAAATTTCAAGGACCAGATCCGAACCTTTATCTATTGCTCAGATCTAGGTTTGTGGCTCTATTTGACGATAGTAGCTCACTGTTTATGCATAATTTATTTAATAATCCACCATTGTACCATAATATTTAATTAATTCAAATTCAATTCAATTTCCAAGGAAAGAAAAAACCATCTAGGAAACCAGGAATCTAACTAGAATCTAGATCTATCAAGGCAAGATCTATCAAATTCCTATCTTTCCCTAATGTAATGGTCCTTAAACAAAAATTAGTGGTCTCATTACATGTAATGGTGAAACTTTGATTTTTCACCATTATATTTTGGTGAACCTGAAGTATTACACCTTAATTTTTAATTTATGTTCCTAGATCTGATTGTTCATATATTTTCAAATTCAAATTTACATTTGCAAGTTTAATTTTCAATTGAATTACATAATTTTATAGGTTGATTTCACAAAAGCCCTAATTTATAATTCTAAAATTGAACTTGTGGGCTGCCTAATTTGTATTCATTATTTCAAATTTGATTGTTTATGAAATTTAAATTTCAAATTTGCACTCATAGATCTCATTTTCAATTGAATTACATAAATTTAGAGGTTGAATTCACAAAAACCCTCATTTATAATTCTAAAACTTATTTATGGGTTGCATAATTTTTCAAATCTATTTTCAGATCTAATCTTGATGATATGCTATGTTATGATTTAGAGGCATTTTTCTTTCAAATTCACAAATTACATTGCTTAATTGGTCAATCAATCCTTTTTACAAAATTTTGCATTGTTTAATCACAATTTTTAATTTGTGCATTCAAATTTCCCTCTGTTGTGCATGAGTTTTGTTACCATTAGTCCTACCTACAATATTCTTGTGAGAAGAAGTTGTAGAATTAAGGTTTCCCAAGGTTTTAATTACTAAGGATATGAAGCCTAATTTGGATAACTTATTTCATGAGTGTTGGTGGTTTCTCTAACCCAACAAATGATGTCATTTATCCCCATTCTTTTCATAATTATCATGATGTGGATGAATCACTAACTAGGGTTATCATTGACCAATTGGAGAAGATTGACAATGAATTTAAAAATCTTCAATAGTGGATGAGTCAACAATACCCAAAAAGTGAGGCAATCCCATTGATTGAAGGATTAAAAAGAATAGTGCAAAGTGATAAAATTGGTGTTGATTTGTTGCATGGACTTGCTCATATTGTTGACACTAATATCATGCCTATCAAAAGTTGTGCCAAAGTCCTTGGTTACACTTAAACCACTAGTCAAGTAAATCATTTCATTCCTATACCTACATCCTTGCCTAGTGTGCCTACATTTACATCTCATATCGTGACTACTTCCACACAAAATGTTAATCATATACATGTTAGTGAAGGGGGAAACCTTGTTAATCAAAATTCTTATATACCTCCTTCTGCGAGTCTTCCATTTTGATCCCAATCATTTCCCATACCCACCCATCATAGTGTTCCACCTCCTTACTCTCAACCTCAACCTACATACAATAATGTTACTCCTCCATCACAATCCAATATGTCCAATTTCAACCCATCCACCAAAGCAACCATTGATAACTTAGCTCAAACTATTTCATCATTACAACAACAATTTTCTTTCATTACCCAATCCAAGTTTAATGTGCCCACATTTGATGTAGCGAGCCCATAATTCGATGGCATTGTCTATGTTGTCCCTCCTAAACATATGGAAGTCCCTCAATTGGAGCTTTACAATGGAAAAATTGATCCCTTGATTCATGTGAAAACATTTCAAACTTTGTGTAGTGACTTTGCTCATGACCAAAGACTTATAGATAAATTGTTTATTCGAACCTTAGGGATAAATATTTGCAATGGTATTGTTCTTTGCCTCCTTATTCTATTACATCATTTCAACAATTATCTAATGCTTTCAATCAACAATTTCACAATAATATTGGTTCTCAGATTAGTTTGATTGATTTGATTCATTGTAAGCAAGGTCTCAAAGAAAAAGTGACTGATTTTATTGGTAGATATAAATATTTATATTCTCAAATTGCTTATCCTATGCCTGATCAAGATGTTCAAAGAATTTTTATTGCTAATTTACAAAAAGGCATTAGGGATAAGCTTCTCTTTTTTTAGTTTACTTCCCTTACAGAGTTGTGTGCAGTGATTCATAATTATCAGCTTCAAGTGAGTTAATTTGAATCATCTCCTTCAATGGCTTTGGTTGATAAGAATGAGAGTGCTCAACAATCTTTTGTGAAGTTTAAACCAAACAAGGGATACATCAAGATAAATGACAACGTCAATACTCAAGTTGTAACCATGACATCAGGCGTGGCCTCTTTATCCAAATACTTTAGAAAAAATTTACTCCTCTTTTTGAGTCTTTGCATAGCATAATGACACAAGTGATAAATAAAAATATGTTGAAACTTCCTCCCATCAAGCTGATTGATACCTCTAAACCTTTTCCATCCTATCATGATTCCAAAGCCTTTTGTCAATATCATTGTCAACCCAATCATGATACTGAGAAGTGTTATACCTTAAGGAGTAGGATTCAAGATAACAATACCATATCCCTAGTCAGTGTGAATGACAAAGGAAACAAATTCATAGCTCCTCCTAATCAAAACCTCCAAATCTTTACTAATCCTTTACCTTCATATTCTACTAATGTGGTTGAGTTTGAGCCTCTTATAGTTTCTCCCAATGACCTTGGTGTTAAGTCTAATAATGTTGTTAATCTTGTTGACAAACCTACACCTCCTAAGGACCTATGCATTACCTTTGATCCTAGTGAGACTATTGTTGCACCTAATGACCCACTATATATAATTGCAAAGATCAAATAAAAACTCTCACAAGGAGTGCTCATTGATCCAATGTGTATGGTGAATGTGATCACTGAAGAATATCTTTACACTTTACAACTGCCTCAAGTAACATATGATAAATATGATGTAGTGGTCAAGGTATATGATGGCTTCTCTTTCCCTACTATTGGTTATATTACTCTTCACATTGAGGTTGGTACTAAGTGCTTAGATGTGAATTTTATTATCATTCCTCCATTGGATTAATTTTGTGCGAAGTTGGGACATCCTTGGCTCTCTTCCATGAAAGTGATCTCTTCGACTATTCATAAATGTATGAAATTCCCTCATAATGGCACTATCATAAAAATCAATCATAGCATGTACCAACCCACGGTGAGGTGTAGAGATGTCACCCTTGATTACTTTTGGCCTAAACAATTTTAGCCTCTTAAGCCTCGAAAAGATGCTCTTTTTCTTTCGTATCCAAGGTGAAAGAATGAGATGATCTTATCTTTGAGTAAGCCTATAGATCCTAGACCTATTCCTCCTCCTCATGATGGGCCTAGTGTCCTTCTTATACCTTCTATTCCCCCTATATATGCCATAGTCATGCCTCATACGTCGTACAAAGGGAAGTACCCAACATCTATTTCCCAATCTAGTAGACCTTCTCCCATTCCTCCTCTTTTAAAGTAAGAAAAGAAGCTTATGTCTATTGATCCTAAACCTTCACAACCCTCAACTAAAACTAAAAGAAATTGTTGTGAGAGAGAATGTCGACAAAGACATCATGCTAAGGTTCATGAACTTTCTTCTCAACCCATTTCCTCCTCGAAGACACCAAATGTTGACTTAATCCCATTTGTCCAGCCTTTGCCTAACCCTAGGGAGGAAGTTCAACCTAAATCACCAAGATTAATAATTCTTAAGAATAATGATGGTTCATGTTCTATTCATGTAAGAGATCCTATTTTTATTAATCTTGGTGAAGAAATGGATGATGATGTTGTTCATGATAGAAAAGTTGATTCTAATGATTTTGATGATATGTATGAGCTTGTTGATGTTGACAATGATTTATCTAAACAATTTTTAAAAGAATTAATCATATCTCCTAGTGACAGACAAAGTGGCTCATCATTAGAGCATGGTCCTTGTTGGAACTTGCAGTAGCTACATCTACCATGGTTGAAGTTACTCCTCTTGTATCTTGTCTACATTCTTGAAACAATGTTCAACAAGATTGGAAAGCAGATATTTTTCTTGATTAGCTTCATTCATGTCATAGATTATCTCTCCTCTCTTGCGTGTTCGTAATGTGTTTCCCCATGTAATGTGGTTTTATGTTATGTTAGGTTCTCTTTGGATGACCCTTGTTACTTTGTTGTTGCAAGATAATAAAGAGTTTGAATCTGTTGTGACATTATTCTATTTGTATCTCAATTCTTCTATTTGTTGTTCGGTGTGTTGTCTACTTGGGGACGATACACAACATTGAGATCTCTTTTGGTCTCTTCCATGTTGACTCAAAAGACACATGTGCTCTTCTTCCAATGTGTTTGTGGTTCCACTACCTTTGAGGGATGAGGTCAATTCAATATAAATATTCATGATATACATTATTGATCATAAGGGCATATTGACCCCAGAGTTAGTGGATCCCTTATGTGTTTTATGTTTTGTGACCATTATCCTTTGATTTGTCCTTTCTTGGGGGCATATCATTGTGGTAATGTGCTTGTCTTTGGATGCATGCTACATTAAATAAATTTCTCCCGATAAGGCATATGTAGTCACTTTAATGTGGAGGCATACACTCCTCTCAATGTTTCACTTAATGCACACACTATCACATATCTTGATACTCAAGTTACTTTGTAAACTGAGCCTTTTGCTTTGTAATTTGGTATTTTTATTTTTCATGACTCATAGTAAGCGAACCTTACTAGGCCAACAGTCATCATTCTCTCTCTCTTTCCTTATTCTTATGATGTCCCTTTATCTTGATATTGAAGTAGTAAGGATCGTAAAGTCCTTGGGAGCTTGGTGTAGCTTGTCTCTTTGATGTCTTGATGAATATTTTTAATGCAAAGCTTTGTACTTTACCATGAGTATGTTTAACCTCATACTTCCACTAATGGCCTATAAAATTTTGAAAAAAGAAAGGTGTAAAGTTGTTACAAGTATTTGGAAAAACTAAGTTAGTGGTGATAACAAATATAAGGTCCCAATAACCCACCAAGAATTCTCTAATGAAAATCATATAGACATAAGATCTAAATTTTGATTGAGTCATTTTGTAATAAATTTTCAAGTCATCCCATGAATCTAAAATGCTAATGTTGAGTATATGATAGTAACAGACTCCTAATTTGAGCACATTGATTGCCTACTATAAAATGTGCAATGTATTGAATTTACTAGTTGTAAAAGCCACTCTAACCCTAAACAAAGATAAACCACTTTTGAATTTCTAAAATTTCTAAAACTAGACACATCTTAGCTTGAATTTTATAGTTATTTACACATCAAATAATAATTATTTAATAACAAATATAAACTTTAAAAATAACATATAAAGTGAGACATTGGAGGAGATACTCCCTTGGAAATGAAGAATAGTAGCATTGACTACGTGGTGTGTGAGACTTGTAGATGAATGGTAATGTGATGATCATGTTTAGCACACTCTAAGTTTTGACTTGTTTAGGTGGCTAATCTGAAATCATACTAATAAGCACATGTTATTAGAAAAGATAGATTGATTTTAAATGAATCATCTAAACAAATCATATTTGTTCAAGCAAAATTGATGTAAAGACCTTTTGACTAATCCTTACAAAACTTAGACCAAGTGAACAAAGATAATATGTTTTAATTTGTGGCAAACATCGTCCATCGAGAGACTTTAAACCAAGTGAATGGTGAAGACTTTGGCTGAAATGGCGAGATAGGAGAGGAAGAACTCTAAATAGAAGCTTTCAAACTTGTCATCTCTTCCAATCGTTGAAATATTTAAAATTTCAAAGGATATTTCTTCCCAAATTGTATAGATTTCATTGCTTTCTTGTTATTGTTGCTATGGTTAATTGCAAGATTTGTCTGGTGTGCATCAGAAATGAAGGCTTTCAATGATGAGCCTAAATTTTTTAATGAATTTCCTTCTAGTAAACTCTTTTAGGAATGACATGTGAAATAGTTTGAAAGGAACCAAAGAGAACTAGGCAAGAACAAATAGTTTGAGATGTCATGACGAGTAGATCAACATGGAGGATCTAAGGTTGAGGAAAGGTCGCGTGAAGCAGATCTGGAGGCAACAAAATTTAAGAATGTATTCAATCTTTTGCTACCAAAATAATAAAAAATTATGTACGGTGTGTATGGGAGTTTCTTTTATATACGTATAATAAATAGATTGTGTCATGGCCTAGAATTACGAGGACATGACTTAGCACACAATAGAAATGGACCCCAAGTCCAAATTAGTCAAGCAAAACTCACTTGTGAACCCTGGAATAGAGTTGCTAATGGAGGAGTTGTTCAAGTTCATGGATGTTAAGATCACTTATCATTTAAAGCATACTATCTAGGTATCTATTTTTTCTTTCTCTTGACAAATAATTCAAATGATGAAATTAAAGTCTTATGTCAACTTTTCTTGATCAACATAGATGGTGGGGTGCAAAACTAGGTAGAAGAAAGGACGAGGTTTGTGAAAAAAGACCTGGATATGCTAACAATTTACATGATACCTTGAAAGAAGGATATCCAAGCTTCAAAATGCCTCATACACATTCATAGATGAGATCTTATTTAGGAGAAACTTTTATAGAATTGTTATGTAATGAAGTCTATTAATGTATGAATTCCATCGAGAATTTTTAAACAACCACTATTTATCCCAAACTACTAAAAATCACGAGGGCTAGAAACCAATAGCTAAATATGTTTGTTGATGTCCATATTTTTGTGAGAAAATGTGACAAGTCTCAAGTCTTCATAGGTAAAAAGAGAAACATGTTTGTGCATTTAAAGCCCATAGTAGTAGATCATCCACTCGTTGGTGGGCTTAGACTTTAAATCAATATGGTCAAACCATCATTAAATTCATGACACAAGTGAATACTCATAACCAATATCCATTTTACAATGTAGATAGTGGCAATCCTATTGAAGGAGGCTACATAAGGGGTCATTATTGAATTCTGAGAGAAAATAATAACTAGGTCTGGTATCCCAAAAAAATCATTATACATAATAGAAAGACATTTAATAGAGCTAGGATCACCAACTTTTCTTTGTAGTATGGGATATATTTTAAATCCTCCTCCACCAATTATCCACAGGGAAATAGGCTAGTTGAGTCAACAAACAAGAGCCATATTAGAATAATCAAGAGAATTGGCTCAAAGAATAGATAGTAATTGCACAATGATCATAATACATCCTTATGGGTTGATTGAAACACTTTGAATAAGGACTTGTGATGTTTTCATTTTACCTTGGCATATGGAAAGAAGCAATAAATTTTATCGTTTCAATAGAATTGCTATACATAAAGCTCTAATTCACTAGATGAAATTGATGGAGAATGATGTCATGTTTGTAAGAATAACTTAGTTGCTTGAGATGGGGGGAATAGAGAGAGGGGGAAAGAAATCAACTACAAAGGAAGTGACTGGTGAAATAATTTGAAAGTTGCTAAAGAGAGACAAGTGGGAGCAACAAGTTTGAGATGTCATGATGAAGTAGATCAATGTGAAGGATCTAAGGTTGGGAAAAGGTTGCACGAAGTAGATTTGAAGGCAATGAAAAAGAATGTGTCTAATGTTTTTCTACCAAAATAATAAAAATTTATGTAAGGTATGCATGAGAGAAGAGAATGAGTTTCTTTTCTATATGTATAATAAGTATGATTATGTCATGGCCTAAAACTATGACCTATCTATCGAAAATAATTTAAAAGATGAAATTAAAGTCAATGTCAACTTTAGGAACCTCTCTAAAGGACCATTATCCCCTACCGTCAACGAACCAAATTTGTAAATAATTGTTGGCTATTCAAAGAGCTTTATATACTAAATATATTCTTAGGATACAACAAGATCTAAATGAAGGATGAAGACCCACACAAAAATTCCTTCATGACCAAATGGGGAATATTTGCTCCACACAAAATGCCATTTGACCTCTCAAATATCAGTGCAACTTTTTGGAAGGTGATGGATATTGCATTTAAATACCTTACCTATGAAGCCATATTAATCTATTTAGATGACCCGATTGTCTTCTCTATGAGGAATGAGAATCCTTTTACACATCTAGAAAAGGTAATGCAATGTTGTCAAGAAATTTGGTATTTGTCTTTATCAAAAAAAAATGTATTTGCATTGTCTCATAGGTTAATTTCATGGTACATGTAGATTCTAAAGATGATATTTCCATTGATCCAAAGATGGTAAACGCTATTATGAAATTTTCATATCCTAACATAAAATAATTTTCAATCTTTCTTTGGGAAGATCAACTTTGATAGAATGTTCATCTCTAACATTACAGGAATGGCTAAGCCTTTGATCATATTTAAAAAGATCGAGCATTAAAAATAGATAGAGGAGGTGGAAAAGCCTTTAAGGATAATAAATTAGTCATTACGAAAGATCATATATTGGCTAATTTATATTTTGATAAATACTTCATCATCTATGCATATGAAAGTGATCTCCACATTATTAATGTTCTTACAAAAAAATATTTAAAAAAAACAAGAGCACCCCATATCTATATTTAGCAAGACTCTAAAATATTATGAGGCGATTTTATTTTGTTGAAAACTAAACATATGCTCTTGTCACTAGTTTGTATAAATTTAGGTACTTGGTTTTTAACAAAATATTGTGTGTTATGTGATCCATCCAACCACAAAGGAATATATTATGGATGGGGAGATTAGTGAAAATGAAGCAAGTTGGATTACAAAGACCTATTAGAATATTATGTTGAGATGAGGCCCATGAGATTTATTAGAGGGAAAGACTTATGCCAATGTTTACCTATGGTCCTAGTGAAAGGGAAGAGTCATAAGGAATATTTTCTTGATCAACATAGATGGTGAGGCACCAAACTAGGTAGAAGAAAGGCCAAGGTTCATTAAAATGGACCGAGATCTGATAACAATTATATGATACCAAGAGAAGGATGTCCAAGCTTCAAAATGCCTCATACGCATTCATTTATGGCATCCTCTTTAGGAGGAAATTTTATGGAATCCTTCTACAATGAATTCAAACTAAAAATACTTTTCCCTTAACGCATGAATTCCATCAAGGACTTTTAAGCAATAACTAATCAGGCCAAACTACTACAAATAATTAGGGCTAGAAACTACTAGCTAAATATGTTTATTCATTTCCATATTCAAGTGAGAAAATGTGACAACTCTCAAGTTTCCATACATAGAAATATAATTTAAATCCCATTGTAGTGGATCATCCATTCATTGGTGGGCTTAGACTTCAAATTGGCATGGTCAACCCACCATTCAATTTGAGGCACAAGTGAATACTCATAGCCAATAACTATTTCACAATGTGGATAGAGGAAATTGTTGGAACATGATGGACCACTGAGAGGGGGGTGAATCAATGGTGATCAATAAAAACTTTTACCTTCTAAAAGATCTAAGTATTAATAACTTCAATCCAAGACTCTGAGCAGAGATATTAAACAGATCAACACACCCACACAAGAGGCATACCATAACACATGAATATATGAGGAAAACCCATGGTGGGGGAAAACCTCAGTGAGAAATGCTACTTGAGTCTACTGCTCCAATCCAGCCCCACAATAGAAACACTGGTTACAACTTTTATGAGCACCAACCCAAAGGAGCACCAACCCCTAGCTTTAGGGCACCAACCCCTAGCTCTGAACACCCACTCAAAGATTACAATGAATGTAATTACAAATACATGTTATATACCATGTTGCAAATGAGGTTTTGCAACACCTTATTGATTTTATCTCTTTTTTATCTCTTCTTCTCTATTCTTTGCTCTTTATTTGTCTCTGCTCTTGATCTTTGCTCTTTTCTCTTTGTCTTCTGCTTAGATCACTTCTCCTCTTCTACCTTTTTGCCTTTATGCCTTGGCTCTATACACTCTATCTTCTGCTGCTACACACTATGCACTCTCTCTCTATTCTCTATAATCTTTGTTCTTGCAGAGCTCTTATTTATCACACCTTCAGCTGCTCCTCCCTTACTCAATGTACTTCATTATTTCGATTGACATCCACCTACTTGCATCTGCCAACTCAACTTCTACATCTTGCGTTGTCATACCTCATGAATTGTACACTATTCTCGGTCATCTATGTACCTATAGGATTTCCCTCCAAAAAAGGATTCACTATCTAATCTCCTCGGCCTCTAAGAGATCATGTCTACATACCAATCAGATTCTCTGTACACATCACTCAGACAGATAAATACCCATAATAAATGTATTCTCGTGGAAAACAATTATGTTCAAATCATTGTTCAGATTACAGGATTGTTATACTTAGTAATCTTCAGCTTGATAGATATCCTCGAGCCTCAAAAAGCTCAACAACTCCTTCCACAACATGATCACACTAAATGTTGCTTCGCTCTTCACAGTCGACTATGTACCTTGATCACTAACTTTAGTAATCTTCATCTATCTCGTGAGATCTGATTTCCTGCATGTTGATCATCTTGAGTCGCGCACCAATAACCTACATTGTAGTGGCCATTAATGCATTCTCCATCCTCTGTCGACCTATCCTAATTGAATCGACAACCACCTCATTAAAATCATCTACCATCTTTGTAAATATCAACCTCTGCATATCGAATTTGATTTTGACCACCTAGGAGCCACATGGCTTCATCTTCAACATTCAAAACATTTGGTCAAGCTCGGTCAATCACCATGTAGATCATCTTGCCTATCGACATGCAGACATCTTCTTATTCAACATCCAAGTCACTCTATCAATCTTAGTCATCATCCTTGTGGACCTCTGAGTCTAATGACTTGTAGACATGACCTCAAAGTTGGTCACAAGCTTCAACTTTGTCGGAGAAATATCCTTTCATCTTTTTGATAGGTGACCTCTGATTCGCTCCGTACATACCACGTTGTCGAGTCAAATTGGGTCAATGCTTATGTGGACTAACGGGTTGCTCAGATCCATTGAACTTCATATTCATGCGGGATAAGCCTTGGTCTTTACCCTTATTACTTTCTTGTCCCATGACCTTCTCCTTATCATCATGGGAACATGCAGGATAAGCTTTGTCTTCGCTTGAAAAGCATCTTCTTCTTCTATGTTAGCCCGCACAATATCTGCATAGTTTCTTAACCCACACGGGATAAGATTTTGTTTGATCTCAAGGAAACTTCTGCTTTACTTTTGTTAGCTCGCATCACCTATGTGTAGCTTCTTAATCTACGTAGGATAAGCTTTGTCTTTGCTTTTCCTTATCTCATGAGTCCACTGACTTCATCCTCATCTCGTGCGAGATAAGCACCTTCAAGTTAACATCCTTTGATTTCTTATCAAGCGAGAGCATTTCTCTCTAGGTTAATAAATCTTATCGGCATAGTTTACCCCAAACTGAAAGACTTCAAGACAAAAAAACACCCATCGAGATGACCACTACTATCGGTATAGGACAAATGTGTTAGAATGACAGCAGAAGTCATTCCGATGACATACTGTCAACTTACTTATATCGACATAGGTATTCTAAAATGCACACCCATCAAAATAGCTAACACTGTCAAATTAGCTTCTGGACACTAACCCATCATACACACTTATTTCAATGACCCAACCTGAACATGCATCGACATAACTACTCTCAAATCAAACTCCAAAGATCTTCTCTTTATCGGCATATGTTATTCCGACAATCTTACCAATGGATATTCTCTTCATTTTCCACTATCAGAATAGCTTACACTATTAGCATAGTGGGAGTTTATCATTCCACACTCAATAACTATTCTGATATATATCCTCAGTCTCATGGTCGCCATAGCTATTCTGATACACTGACATCAAAGTAGTTTACTCTATCGGTGTTACACAAAATTGCTACTTTGCCTATGTTATGCTATTTTGATATGTGGCTCTTCTTTGGAAATCGGCATAGCTATCCCGATCTGATCACTTGTACATCCTGCTCAACTCTGCCAACTTGAACTAATCTGCTCCTCATCAACATCTTAGAAACACCACTTCAGTCAAACTGAAACAACATCATCTCTTTCATTTTGACCTTCATTTGAGGCACACATCATCTTACATTTTTATCCATGTCTCTACATATCTTTGTACCATCATCTAGTGGGTGTGAAGCCATCACACAACACATTCTGTGCTACTTATCATCTGCACCTCTAACCAATCAAATCTTCATTTAGGGACACTTATCATTTGCTGCAACTTCTCAGCCCTGCACACACACATGTTGACATCAATGACAACTTCAATGCCAACAACAATCCTATTGAAGGAGGATATAAAAGGGGTCACTGTTGATTTCTAAGAGAAAATAATAACTAGGTTTTGATATCCTAGAAACCATCATTATACATAATAGAAAGGCATTTAGTAGAGCTAGAATCATTGACTATGCTTTGTAGTATGGGATATATTTAAAATCCACCTACAACAATTATCCATAGGAAAATGGAATAGTTGAGTCAACAAATAAGAATTTAATTAGAATAATCAAGAGAACTTATTCAAAGGATAAATGATAACTGTGCACCAATCTCAAGAAATCTATATGGGTAGATGGAATTATTTTAAAGGTCTTGGGGTGTTTTCCTTTTACCTTGGTAAATGGAAAGACACATTAAATTTAAAGGCCTTGAGATCAACTCTAAAGACACCGAGATACAGTAAAAGATTATTTTAAAAGTAGGAAACTCCACAACATTTCATGGTTGGTGATCTTATGCTTAAGTGAGATGAAGATAGAAACAAACCAAGATACCATAAAAAAATTAGATTTATTATGGAGACGCTTGTACATAATATTTACTTACAAATAAAAAAATTAATTCTAATTATTTATACACAATGAGCATGCCCTATCTTTCCTAGTGAACAAAATCTTCTTGAAAAATCATATATTAAGTCTATGTGCTCTATAGTGCATGTATATATTTGTGTTTATTTTATTTTATTTTGCTTGGTGATAATGTTTATTTTATTAATATCCAAAAAAGAGTTCACAAAAAATGTCCAAACAACACCACAAGTATCTGAAACTACATAAAAGGCTATACTGCCACCTCGACATAATGTATCTAAAACCTACCAAAATTGCCACTAAAAGGTGTTCCCCACAAAAATTGTCCAATTACATCAAAAAATCTGGCTAAACCAAGTCTAAAAAGATGCCTATCCAAAAATGACAATTGTCCACCAAAAAACAAAAATCACCAACTCACTAGACTATCCACCTACGTTTGCTCATCGCCACCCCAACATCTCTGTTCTTTGTCGACCTTTGGCAGTTTAGGACACAACACCCATCTCTGAACTCTCTCGGTGTCTACCTTGGCCTACACAATTATTTCATCCAGCTCTTTGATTTCTACTATCACCTTCAGTGCATCATAGCCTCTTCTTGCCTCCTGTCTGCAATGGAATTTACACATTCCCCTTGCCCATCAAAGAAAGGGGTATAAACCTGCATTTCCACCAATACTACCAACCTCCAGTCCTTCTCATGCATCAAATCCCACACCTAACTCTACCCACTCTAGGAAGGAATCCATCCCTACCAAGAAATCGTCATGGACAATCATCTTCATAACCCTTCTAACCGTTGTTGTGGATTCTCCCAACTCCAAACCCCAAGCCATGATGAGGGAAAACACATCCATCTTCGATTTGTGCTTGAATTTGAGCAAGATGAAAGAACCCTCTACCATAATTTCCACTCTGAGCCAACAACTCATCCAAAAATTTAAACATCCTTTGTAGTTGCATCATGGTAATTTCCCCATAGAAGGAGTAAATTTGTTTCCTACTTCGAAGAGTGAAATTAGCTTCCATGCTCGCCACACTCCCCGCTTCACCACCTCTCAAAACTATGACAATTTAATTCCACAAAGCCTTGCTATTGATATGACTTTCGTCTCAATGAAGCCTTGAGAAAATGAAGACAGTTATAAATGAAAATTCGGATATCTTTAAAACCATCATTAAGAACTTTCCTTGCCAAACTCAAACACCACCCTTAGCTAACATTCGTCTGTCGGCTGTACTGAACTGCCTGTTATGGCATTAATGTCCACCACTTTCTTCCTCCTCAAAACAAACACTCCAAAAATCTTTCAATCTAAAATCACCAACTGCATTAAATGTGAGAGCCTGTTTGGAAAGGATATCCACCTCAACATTACCAGAACGCTTTACATGGCTTAATCGAAAATCATCAAAATACTTCAACTCTTAAATGATGTTATGAATCCAACCTTTTAGGTGGAATGCCTCAATTTCCTTCTTCATTAATGCCAGAATAATAATTAGAGAGTCTCCCTCTAAATGCACTTTTCTAGCGCCTAACTGTTTACACATCCTAACAGCTAACAATGTCCTTGTCGCTTCAGCCAAATTATTTGTGCCTTCAACCAACCTCTGAGCACCTAGAGTCAAAACCTCACCCTTCCAATCTCTCGTAATAACCCCTGCCCCCGATGGTCCTGGGTTGCCTTTAAAGGCTCCATCAAAATTTGCTTTCCACCATCCCTCCATAGGTCTCTCCCACTCAACATTCAAATTATCTTTATCGGTTTGAACCCAACTAAGCCCCTTAATGGACCTGAACCAAATCCCAGGCCAAATGCTTTGCACTTTATGGTCCTCAGCAGTGTAAGAGACCCTCAAATTAAAATAGTCTGAAGTAGTAGCTCCCATAGTTTCAGCTATGGCATTATTTTCTACTTTTTAACCTCTCTAAAGATTCAAACTCATCTACAAAAATGTGCCTATTCCTCTCCTTCCAAACCTCCCAAATAAGTAATAATGGGTAGATCTTCCAAATACAGGAAAAATGGGATTTTCTCCACTTACTTGACCAACTGTTTAGAACATGTTTCAAGGAGAATGGCATCAGACTTTGCCACCCCATAAATCCCTTCAACATTTCTTAGCAAGAAGTAAATTTACAATTCACTAGAAGATGATCCAATGTATCCTCTGCTTTGCCACATAAAACACACTTCGAAGGTCCACTAAAACCTAGACATTGTCTTCTTTCACTCGTGAGAATACAACCCTTATAGGCTAGCCAAGCAAAGGCACCAGCTTTGGGAAAAACCTCATTTCCCCAGAAGAGATCAATAGGCCAACTTTCTTGTACCACTCTGGATTCCAAAAATTGGTAGCCCAACTTCACTGAGTAACTTCCATTCACTACTCCACACCAAACCACTTTGTCATCCCTATTAACTCTTAGAAAACATCTCGACCTAAATATTTCTTCCATAATCACCTTCCAACTGTCAGGAATTGCCAGGTTTTCGAATTGGTTTCCACTTCCATCTCTCCCCCAAAGGATCCCCTTCCAATGAGATGTAATCACTGACCTTATCCCCCCAGTTATTTAGGAACCAAATTCTAACATCTGCAAGCTCAAGGTTTTCCTTTAAAATAGGGTACCCATTCCAAGAATTATCCCAAAATTTGGCTTTTGAGCCTGTCCCAAGCTACCATGTAATGTGATCAACTATTACTTTCCTACATGAAATGATGAAATTCCAAATAGCGGATCCTTTAAGGGGATTGCGAATGGTGAAAATCTTGCAACCATCCATGGAATCCAGATATTTAGCTTTTAGAATTTTTACCCATAATTGGGAGGGTTGTGAATATAAACTCCAAACCAACTTAGGCCCAAGGGCTTCATTCATAAGGTTCCAATCCCTTAAACCCACGCCCTACTTAACCTTTGCCAAACATATTTTGTCACATGCCAACAAAGGTATCTTATCCTTCTCAGTGGCTCCATTCCAAAAAAACTTTCTCATTCTTTGTCCAATCACCTTAATCATCTTCTTAGAAATTTGCAAACACGTCATAGAGAAAATCAGAATAGTCGACACTACAGATTTCAACATTAGAATCCGACCTACCGAGGTAAGCCATTTGCTCTTCCACCCCTCCATCCTATGAATGCAAGTTTCCACTAAATCCTTCCACACCTTTGACCTACTAGCTCTCCCGAACAAAGGAATACCTAAATACTTACCCAGTAGGGAGCCCTGTTTCATCCCCAAAATAGAACATATTTCTCTTTGTTTTTGAAGACTGGTATTAAAGAAAAAAAAATTGAATTCCTCCATTTGACACACTGGCCAGAAGCTTTGCAGTATCTACCTAGCACATTCTTAATAATATGGGCTTGCTTAAAAGAAAAGCCTCACTCAATAACAAAGTGTAGACACCCAAATCTGTCCACTTAATTAAATGAATACTTAGTATTTATTTGATTATTTAACCATTGATCAACAATTAATTAAATTAATATTTAATAAATTCATCTTAACCCTCTTCTCCTATCAATTAAATAAATTATTGAATTTATTGAATTTAATTCATTAAACAATGTTCTGACAATTAATTAAATGAACAAAGCATATTTGTTTAATTAATCTTCTCTCTCACATTTAAATACAAGCTGCACAAATAAACAGAAAAATAAAATCCTATTTTCTCTCACCCACCAAACCCACTTGACCACTAAATTCCTTCTAGATTCTTCTAACCCCCTTTTAATTAGCCCAATCCCCCTCTCTAATCATTTGCACATTCCCAAACAAAGGTCACTTCTCAAAAATGCCTCAACGTCTTTGAAATGCATTAAAGGCTTTTATTTTTCAACAAGTTAACCCCCAAAGTCTTTTAAAGCCTTTATGGCTCTTACATAACCATTAATGGTTAACTCAACTTCCCCACATGGTTAGAGACTTTTCCTCTAACTCAAACCTCATTTAACTCATGAGTCTCTTCAAGCATTTATTGCTTTGACCATGGTTATCTCCATTAACTCTTGCACAAGAGTTTATCCATTGGATAAAAGCATTACCCTTGGATAAAAGCTTTATCCACTAACTCAAGCCTAACCAAACCCTCCTAGGGTAACCCTCATGTCTCCTCAGGCATTAAATGTTCCTTCCCTCTCCTCTCAAGCCATCTCATATTGACACTTGTCATCATGGGATTGGGTTGAAAGCCATCAAATGGATCACAAACCCATCAATCCTAGCCCTTCACAAGCTCACTCAATCTTGGCCATTCAATCAACATTTTTCCCTATAAAAGGACCTCATTTCTCAAGCAAAGGAGGAAGCATTTTTGCATTGTTATTATACTTGTATGTTCATAGAGCTTCCTCATAACAATCTTATTCTAGGCATTTGCACAACAATAGATTTTAGATCATCTTTCAACCATTTTTAATTCTTCATGTCATCCATGGTTTTGTGCTAAAAGTTGAGAGCTACTTACAATCACACATTTGGATCTTGGAGAGGAGAAGAGAAAGGGAGGAAAATCTATGAGCATCTTAGGGAGTCTTCTTTCTCTCTTTCATTTGTGTATGCTTTTCATTGTTTGCTTTATATCTCTCTTGGTATGCATCTTAAGGTTTTTGAGTTCATTTGTGTTTGGTTTTGGTTGGAACTAATCTATTAACGTTTCAACTTGTGTTTGTGCCTTGTGCCCCTTTTGCATTGCATCACAAAGTATCATCAACAAACTGAAGGTGTGATATGTTGTCTACTCCATTTGACACCTTCAACCCATGCCACCTTCCATCATGCCTCATTTTTGAAATCAGTCATCCCAAAACTTCTACCATAATGATGAATAAAAATGGGATAATGGATCTCCCTATCTTAAACCTTTCTTGGTTTCAAAAAACCCCCGTGGACTACCATTGATAATGACTAAAAAAATAGGGGGTCTTAACGCAACTTTCCACCCAAATAACTCAACTCGCATTAAACCCAAATTTTCTTAGAACATCTAATAGAAATTCTCTACTAACTTCATCATAAGCCTTACGAATGTCAAGTTTAACCAACATCCTATCCACTTTTGCATTTCATATTGAGTGAATCACTTCATGTGCAATAATCACTCCATAGATTGAGCAGTTAGGCAAAAACCCACTTCGCTCCACATAAATGATTGAATATAGAGTCAATTTAAGTCGATTAGCCATCACTTTGGTGATAATCTTGTATATGGTATTGCAGAGAGATATAGGTCTAAAGTCTCTAAATGAATGAACCTCATCCTTCTTTGGAATGAGGGAAATGAAAGTATTATTGAAATATTTCAACACAAAACCACCCAGCTAGGACTCTTCCACCACTTCCCAAATGTCATTAGCAAGAAAGTCCCACATCTTCTGAAAGAATAAAGCCAAAAAACTATCCGGCCCTGGGGCCTTCTCTGCCCCCATATTGAAAAGAGCCACTCAAACCTCTTCCAATGTATCTTCCTAATTAGAGAAGCATTTTGAGCCTTCGATGTGATGGGTGGGATAACATCCAAAATCCCTTCCCTATGATAGTCCTGATCTTGAAAGTTAGACACTCCTGAGAAAAAACGAACCGCTTCCGAACAAATATCCTCTTTCTCCTTGAGAACAACACCATTACCATTTTGGATGGAGAAAATTTTATTACTTGCTCTTTGTACCTTGACTAAACAGTGAAAAAACTTTGTGTTACAGTCACCTTCCTTCAACCACGTATCTCTAGATTTTTGTCTCCAAAGATTTCCTCCCTAGCCAAAATCTCTGCATATTCTTTATTTAAAGTTTTCTATATCCTATACTCCTCCTCACCCATTCTGCCATCAATCACTTTCTGATGAATCTCCCCAAGTTCCTTCTCTAATATGAGCTTTTCCAAAAAAATAAATTGAAAACCTCTCGGTTCCATTGCTTAAGTTTCTCCTTAACGGACCAGAATTTTTTTAAGAAAATAAAAGCTTTGTTACCTAACCTCTAAGGAGCTTCCATCCACCATCCAGCCACCACCTCCAGGAATTTGTCTTCTCTCAATCACATCTTCTCTAATTTAAAGGGACATCTTTCTGGTACCTCATCTTCAAGAATCCTAGCACAAATTGGATAATGATCAGACCCAATAATAGGGAGTATTTCTACCTGCAGGAGCCATTGGTATCTATCCCAATCTCCCCCTAATAGAAATTTGTCCAGATTCTACGCAATATAAGAAAACCCACAATGCCTGTTGTTCCAAGTGAATTCTCCCCTCTTGAAGGGAACATCCACAAGACAATTGACATAGACAAAATCACTAAAATCCTTATGTTTCTGGTTATTGTATCCTATTGGCATTCTGGTAGATTTTGTATGACTGGTGAATGATATGGTTGTCATTGCTGGCAACATCATTTCCTAAGTCCTCACAGTCTATCGGAAATAAGTTGACCGATATGCAGTGGTTAACCGACTAAGCAGTGAGTAGACCGGCACACAAGAGGACAACCGACAAGCAACGAGTAAACCGACAAGCAGAGAGTAGTCTAGCACATCGGTATACAGAAGGTAATCGGTAAGTAGATTTTAATCGATACACCGGTAGAGTGTGTAACTGACAGATTCATAAGGTTCAGTTAGCATTCAGTCAAACCGACAGTCTTCTCCAGTCAACTGACGAAATTATCGACATGATCGAATGACTTGATAGAGATTCCTGCAATGATTTTAGGAGAGTGATTTAAGGTATGGAAACATAATTTTGAATAGGATGTTTTGGAGCGAAAGTTGGCGACAGATTGATAGGATAATAAACTCACATAATTCATTCTTGAAAAGGTTGTTGTTCATGCGAATTGTGATAATGTGAAAGTGAACACAGGGGGAGTATAACAGAGTGTAGAGAAGAGTGACAGAGAACTGGCAGAGTGTAGAGCCGAAGGTTAGAAGACCGACAAAGTGTAGAGCCGAAGGTCAGTGAACTGGAAGAGTGTAGAGCTGAATGTATAAGCAAGTAACCGGTGTTTTTTACAGAGAAGATACAACCAGTGCAGATAGAGTTTTGTTTTTTAGTGTGATTTGATCAAGCTATTGGTAGCTACTCCCGTAGATCATCCTTCTATTGCTTTCTAACCATTGCAACTAAAACCCCTTATTAGGTTGGACTTTAACAGGTCTCATTGTATATATATTCCTTAACAGGGTGTCATCTTAATTGATGATTTTAAGACCTTTGACAAGGCTACCTTTAACAAGGTAGAGGCACTAATAGGCCTTAGACAAAATCCCTTAACCGGGTGACACTTAACAGTGTACTTGTAATCTCCTAACAGGGATGGCTCCTCACCAGGCATACTCCAGAAAAGTACAAATTTTGTGAGTTCCTACTCACACAGTGGTTTTCTCCCATTTGGGTTTCCATGAGATAAATATTGGTGTCACTGTGTATATTTTCATGCATGCTTATTCTACTGCAGTGGTTATTTATATTGATTAATGTTAAGTTAGTAAAAACTTGAATTAAAAGTTTTAATTGAGTAAAATTGGTAAAGTGTTGATTCACCCCTCCCCTCTCAGCACTGGTTGGGACTAACAATTGGTATCAAAGCCATATTCCTCTGGAGTAAAGCTTGAAAACTTGAGGATAAAGTTCATGGAAGAATACCGATATCAGAAGCAGATTGACGAAGCAAACAAAATTATTGCTCAACTAAAAGAGAGACTGAGAAAATCTCTTGCAAAAAGAAAGGAATTAGCTCAACAACTAAATGAGAGTCGGGACATTATAGATCAACTCTCTGAACATAGTTGATCTGAAGAAGCTAAAGAAGAAGTCTCATAACTCATGGAAAAGAACAAGAAGCTGACCAAAGAAGTCTCACATCTCAAAAGAGAACATGAAGGTCAGGCCCTAAGAATGACTAAGATACTAGAAGCCAGCGAATGTGCTGATGAAAGAAAGAGGTTGGCAGAAGAAGATTTGTCAAAAGCTGAAAGAGCCAGGAGGCTTGCTGAAGATGTCCTAAGAAAATGATGCAATCATGATTGAGAAAGATGAAGAATTCTGAATTCTCACTCAGGAGAATGAATATATACATAAGCATCTGCATGACAACACAGAAGAAAAGGAGAAGATGATGAAAGAGATTGAGCAACTCAAGAGTGAGTTGAAAACTGAAAATGAGAGAAATGAGAAGTTGAGGAAAGTCAATGAAAGCTTTGAGAAGGTAGATAAATAGTTGAAGGCTCAGAGAAGATCAAAGGAAACAATTGGTCTTGGTTATCCCGGTTCAAGTCCTATGGAAACTAGAGAATTATCTAAATCCAAAAAGATGAAGGATGATAAAAGGAACCATTCAGAAGTGAAAGGTATGAAGTTTTCCAAATCCTCTTGTTATCATTGTGGTAAATTGGGTCATAAGACTAATGACTGTAGAAATAAACCGGTTAGTCAAAAGAAGATTTTCACCTTTGATGGTTACTGCCATAATCGTCATAAGTATGGCCACACTGCTTATGTGTGTAGATCTTTATCTAGCAGTATGTCAAATAGAAAAAGTTTTAATGGACATTGCTTCACATGCAATAAGTTTGGACACAAATCTGAAGAATGCAGGTTCAAGTCAAATGTATCAAAATCACCAATCAAACCGGCCAGTCCTAACAAAAGGAGTAATCAGTTCAATACCACCTATTCCACGTGTGGTAATTTTGGTCATGTTGCAGAAAATTGTAGAATGAGAACATGCTAGAGAAATGATTCAGGACCATGGAGGACAACTGGTATGACATGTTTCAACTGCCATAAGATCGGTCACTTAGCCAGAGAGTGCAGGAACCGATCCTACAATCGGTTTGAAAACAAGAACCGGTTTAGCAAGAAGAAAGAGCAAAATGATCTGAAAGGAAAGAAGACAATTGAAGAAGTAAGAAATGAAATGAAAAAAATATGGATCAAGAAGGAAGAAGGAAAAGAAGGAGAAACTCATTCTGAAACCAAGTCATCATCCATTGGTGACGATAGTTCCTCTTCTAACTAGGCATATCGATGCCCAGGGGGAGTACATATGGTAAGATTACTCTTGAATCCCCTTAACAAATATAAGGATATATCTATCTGCATAGTTGTGATGCATAAAAGCTAGTCTTAAAGTTCTTGGTTGAAGAATATCTTGTGAGTTAGTTGTTTGTGTATCGGTATCGGTAACAAACAATCGGTAAAGTCAAATCGGTGTACTTTAAGTTGCAAGTTTCAAAGCTAATAGTTGTATTATAACACTGATAAATCTCAATGGATAAATAAGGAAATGTCAACACACTTTCATTTGTCCTGTTTTCTTGTGAAATCTCTCAAGCTTTTGTGCAATCAAAAGGCGATTGAAATCTTGCTAAGTTATATTTGTGCGGAAAGTTCAAGCAGAGCGATAGTGGTGTTTGGTATTTCTAAGAAGGTATTCAAATTTGTTGGTGAAAATCTTGTTTGAAGGACATCATGGCAGCGCTGATATCGACTCCTGTGTTGGTTGAAGCTATCAAAGAAACCCAACCTGAGTTCAAGCTACATTCGATGAAAGCCGATGAGATTGACATGACCGATGCTTTATCATCTGTGCCCTCCAGTGTATTGTTGGTAGAAGACATTCGCTCCTATATTCACTGCAAGCTCGAAGAACTTGGATACAAGTTCATTCGAAACGAGTTTAAAGGGTTCTATATCAATGATTAATTGAAGGCATAATTTCTCTCTTTGAAGACTAAGGGTTTGGCTAATGTTGTTGATTTTCCTGATCAGTTTCATGATGACTAGGTTAGGTATGTACTGAGCAGGGTTCATGATCAATTTTTGTGGCTAGAAGCTCAAGCACCGATCAAGATTATAAAGGAGGTGATTCGAAAAGTGACAGGTGCAGCCGGTGAAGCATTAACCCTAAGAACGATTTCATCATCTGAAGTCATCTGGTTAACCAAATCCCGATGTGATAGTAGACCAATGACAATCACACATATTGAGGATGCTAAAGTAAGATTTGCCTCTGCAGTGTTGGGTTACAGGGTTTATCAATCAAGTCAAATGAATAGTGTGTTTAGCGGTGCCATACAAGTTGGATATCGAATTATCAAGGAGGATGCAACCTATGTCATCTGTGAGATGATTAAAAGTCAATTTATGGTGAACATGGAAATAATTAAGAAGGACAAGAAACAATCCTTTAAATATGGCTCACTTCTGGTATGTATATTTTTCTATGTGCAAAACTTTTTCCCCGGTAAGGGTAAGGTAGTATGGTCTGAAGAGAAACCTATCATGGTTCAAATAGGTGAAATGTCTAGGGATATAGGAGATAAGTTTGGCAAAACAATGTGGGGATACTTTAAGAAATTCCAAATTAGGATGCACAAGAGGGAAATAATTCCAACCAAAATAGTACAAAAATACAAAGACAACATTTGTTTTCTTGTAGACACATATTGTTGTATCATTCAAGTAGTTCAACCCAGAACCTTTTGGGTTCCACCTATGGGCTACGAAGTTGCAATAGATATTGTTAAAATTCATGTCAATATGCTACTATCCAAACTGATAGACTCGAAGGCAAAGAGATTTGGAACCTGTGAGGAGGCAAGCTCCAAAATAAAAGAGGAATTTCAGGTGCCAATTATGAAAAGAAAACTGAGAAGAATGATTGATACTCTTGATAAGAAATATGGAGGTGAAGCATCTAGTGTCACTACCTCCACTGATGCTAGTGAGAAAATAGGGATCAAACCAAATAAAGATGAAGAATTAATAGGAGAAAAGAAGAAAGTGTCTAAGTCAAAACCAAAGGGAACTACAACAACCAATCCCGCAACATATACAAAAGATAAGGATTCAGGTACTCTTGTATCATCCCCAAGTAAAGATAGACCGGTAGGAGTGACTTATTCCAGAAAGAAGAAGAGTGAAGGAAAGGTTGATCCAAAGCTCAAAAAGGATGAGAAAGAAGGTGACATCATTGACACCCAATCATATGTGGAAATTAAAGAGGTTAGAAGGAGTGTAAGAAACAAAGCTCCAACAATTGATGAATTGGTCCATGGGATCAAAGAGTTTGGAGGTTTGTCTAATGTTGGGAGAACATATTCCCTCATTAATGAAGAAGACAAAAGGAAATTTGAAGAAGCCCTGATCTAGAACTTGCACAAGTTTTGTAGGACGCCTAGTGAATTATACGGCATAATCCCATCAAATTTGCAAGATCAAATTGAAGGGAGAAGGAAAACAACTCTAGCTACTGAAAAGGAACTCAGAATAAAAGCACTCATGGAAGTGCAAAATGAATTAGACCTTGATCAAGCTTCACTAGTGGCTGAAGCATGCATTCAACATTTCAAAATAAGGAATAGAACTGGGAGAGTGGCAGTAGGTGAAGTTGGAGCAGTGCACGCTGAAGGTGTTTCCTTGTGGAATAAAATTATGGATCAGCAAAAGGAAGCTGAAGAAGAAATAGAAAAGGAAACAAAACAAGACCTAGGTGCAGCTACCCTTGACAAAGGGAAAGGCAAGGAAAAAGACTCCACTGAAGACTTTGATACTTTCATAGTTGAGGACATCGTAGGAAATGTTGTGTTAGACATTCCCAATTTGACAAAGGATGTCGAACAACCGATTCACACTTCACTGGTGAAGGAAATTGATCAAACTATGCTTCCCAATCACGATGAAGTGATAGTTGAAGACATTCCTTATCCAGAACATTATTGACACCAAATCCTATTCTCTCTGAAGAAGGAAAAGAGAAAGAGAAGAAGCAGAAGATAAGAAAGTAATAATGGATACTCCTCAGCCACAGAGGAAGTTAGATTTAGAAAATGAAAGTGAGAAGAAGAAGGTAATAATCATCACAACAACTAGTTCAGAAGTTGAGACTATAGAAAAGGAAGATGAAACAGAGGAGGAAGAAGAGGGAGATTTGGTCATTGATTTAAACAAAATAACTCCCAAGTACTTGATGAAGGTTTCAAAAAAACTAAAAAATGCAAGCTGAAAAGACTAAGCTAAGAGCAAGAAAAAGGAAGGCAAGAATTCTCAATTCTGCCAAAACAATTCTTTCTAACCTAATTCTTGACATTGTTGTTGATAATACTGCCCCCATTATTGATCAATTAAATACTCTTGTTACAACAATCAATTCAGAGGCAACCGATCTAGAGAAGGTTGCAGTAAGGAAATATGAATCAAAGAGAGGAGATAATTTAATGGAACAAATATCAGTTGGAAAAGTTGCCCTCTCTACCCTAATAAAAGAAGTCAGAAATATACTTCAGGAAGTTGGTCATTTATTGGTTAAATCTTCAAGTTTTACCGATTTCATCACAGATCTTGAAGACAAAAGAAATCAGAGTCAAAAAGAAATTCAAGATCTGATAAGTTCTTTTGATCCTCTCACTAGTTCAGCATCAAATTTCACTGGCAAGGTCAAACAACTCAATCAAGAAATCAAACGGTTGAAGAAGAAGAGGACAAATGAGGTCTTAGTTTGTTGGAGTTACAGTGCTACGTGGCACCCATTATTGACTTCATGCAAATGAACATTAAAGAAGCCAACTGCCTCATAAATGAACCTGACTACAAAATAGTTGATGATATGGAGGTTTTCATTGCAGTGATGCATGGCCACTTCACCACCATGAAACAGGTAAAATCTTCATGGGAATCCTCCTTGAAAGTAGCTAAAGAAAATTTCAAGGATCTTTTTGCTTTACCTTAAACAAAAGAAGTCCTTTTGTATAGTCTTTGCCATTGATGGCAAAAGGGGGAATTTTGGAGTCTTGTACAGTATCAGAAACAAGGGCCATAACTGACACAATTTTGTAATGTGTTGTAGTATTTGCCTCCAATGCCAAAGGGGGATTTTGTTGGCATTCTGGTATATTGTGTATGACTGGTGAATGATATGGTTGTCATTTTTGGCAACATCATTTCCTAAGTCCTCACAATCTATCAGCAATAAGTTGACCGGTATGCAGTGGTTAATCGACAAAGCAGTGAGTAGACTGACACACAAGAGGATAACCGGCAAGCAACGAGTAGACCATCAAGCAGAGAGTAGACCGACACATTGGTATACAAAAGGTAATCGGTAAGTAGATTTTGATTGGTACACTGGTAGAGTGTGTAACCGACAGACTGGTAACGTTCAGTTAGCATTCAGTCAAACCGACAGTCTTCTCCAGTCAACTGATGGACTTATCGTCATGATCGACTGACTTGATAGATATTCTTGCAATGATTTCAAGAGAGTGATTTAAGGCATGGCAACAAAATTTTGAATTGGATGTTTTGGAGGGAAAGTTGGCGACAGATTGATAGGATAATAAATTCACATAATTCATTCTTGAAAAGGTTGTTGTTCATGCGAATTGTGATAATGTGAAAGTGAACACAAGGGGAGTATAATAGAGTGTAGAGCCGAGTGACAGAGAACTGGCAAAGTGCAAAGATGAAGGTTAGAAGACCAACAGAGTGCATAGCCAAAGGTTAGTGAACTGGTAGAGTGCAGAGCTAAATGTATAAGCAGGTAACCAATTTTTTTTATAGAGAAGATACAACCGGTCTAGATAGAGTTTTGTTGCTTAGTGTGATCTAATCAAGCTATTGGTAGCTACTCCAGCAGATCATCCTTTTGTTGCTTTCTAACCATTGCAACTAAAATCCCTTATTAGGGTGGACTTTAACAGGTCCCATTGTATAAATCTCTTAACAGGGTGTCATCTTAATTGATGATTTTAAGACCATTGACAAGGCTACCTTTAATAGGGTAAAGGCACTGATAGGCCTTAGACAAAATCCCTTAACCGAGTGACACTTAACAATATGCTTGTAATCTCCTAACATGGATGGCTCCTCACTGGGTGTACTCCAGAAAAGTAAAAATTTTGTGAGTTCCTACTCACACTGTGGTTTTCTCCCATTTGGGTTTCCATGAGATAAATCTTGGTGTCACTGTGTATATTTTTATGCATGCTTATTCTACTGCAGTGGTTATCTATATTGATGAATGTTAAGTTAGTAAAAACTTGAATTAAAAGTTTTAATTGAGTAAAACCGATAAAGTGTTGATTCACCCCTCCCATCTTAGCACCGGTTGGGACTAACACATCCTATTCCCTTGATTTTGTTTGAGGGTCTTAGAATGGCTTTGAAATCTCCTCCAAGAAGGAAGAGTTTGTCCCCATTACTATCCAAAATTGTCGATAGAGATTCCCAAACCATCTTCAATTCCCTGGGGTTATTCAGACCATAAACATTGATCAGATTAAAATTAAAATGCAATTGCTTAGACCACACATCCACCCATTGCCAATACCTCTATGATCTGATTAGACTAATAGCCACCACTGAATTCTTCCACAGCACCCCAGGACCCCTAGAAGAACCAATTGACTCAACAAAAAAGCATTTCCAATCTTTGAAACATCTAGGAAATTTAGTAACACTATCTCCTTCTAATATTGACTCTTGCAAAATAACTATTTATATTCTCTTTTGATCAAAAAATCTCTTGATCAAATGCACCTTGTCAGGGGCATTGCAGCCCCTGACATTCCACGTAAGAATTCTCATGGCTCCCGGGAAAAGGCATAGCCTCTTCCCGATCTCAATTTTTTCTGACCAGCTGCACTGCCAACCATTTCCATTTTTACTCTAACAGATTTCCTACCCCTCTTTTCTTTTCAACTATTGTTGTCTTAGATATAAATGTTAAGGTCTAATATAGGTACCTTTTATCCATTATACCCAAGGTTGATGATAAGCCAAACTCATCCCCTTCTTCCATTTCCTCCTTTGATTGAGACTCTTGATCTAAATCCACTGAATATTTATCCTCCTCCTTTTCTTCCTCAAAGGAACTTTCTAGATTCCTAATAGGAGATATCTGAATATCTTTAAAAACGGTTTCTGAATCATCCCCTGTATCACCAAAAGGGAATGCCTAGGTAACCCCCGAGGGTCCTGCAATCATCTGAGCATTAATACCAGTTTCTACAGGCTTATCCTCAGTGAAGAGCAACTTATTTACAATCTGATTGGTTACTATCTCTTGATCCCTCCCCTTGGAGTCACTTTCACTGATATGAGCCACTGGGAACTCATTTTCACCTTGAAGATGCTCTCTAACACTTGAATTAACCATTTTCGGAATCTCAGGCTCCATAACAAAGAGTCCCCTCAAGGACATTAATTCCTCCCTTCCTGAAAAAGGCCAAAGATCCAAACCAGGACCATGGTAAAAAAGAGCCCGCTTTCTCTCATCCACTTGATCTCTCCTCCGAGTCATTACATTCAAAAATCTAGATCTTCAACACCAAATGAAGCTTCCTTAGCAAGAAGCATATTTGCCAGTTTATGTTGTTCCAATCCTTTGCCTTTCAATTGATGCAAACATTCATCTTCTGGGTGACCCAAGACTTTTCAAACCTTACACATATCTATATGTTCCTCCACATCCACTGAGTGTTTCCACACTCCTTCATCAGTTCGTAGTTCAACTATTTTTGGTAAAGGGTGCTCTGCCTGCCAGAGAATACACAAACGAGCATACATACTATAATCCTTAGATTCAATCACCTTGTCTACTTTAACAAAGGTACCCAGTCTATTCCCAATCTGTTGGAGGGTTTTCATATTCTAGTACTCATGTGGGAGGTTATACATCCTAATCCACATTGAGGTTCCAGTTATTACTTCCTCCTTAGGGTTGAAATTTGGAGTCCAATCCTTAAGATAGAAACCCTTTCCACTATTAAAAATCCATTCTTTGTCCTTGGAAGTTGGGCATGTTACCAAATAGAAGCCATTTGGTAATGTCTTTAAATCCATCTTCCCCCAATGCATATTACACCAATCCCTTACCTTTCTAAAAGCCGGCCATGGGCCAGTATTTTTCCTTTAGATTATTAATAGCCTCATTCTAGGCCTAACCATTAATCTATAAAGATACAATTGTTGTATGTTAGGGGTTAGGAAATACCTTATCAGAGCTCTGCCCTTCACCCAATGATTTCTTTCTCCACAACTTCTTCTCATTGCTCTTGAAA
Source organism: Cryptomeria japonica (assembly GCF_030272615.1). NCBI lineage: Eukaryota > Viridiplantae > Streptophyta > Pinopsida > Cupressales > Cupressaceae > Cryptomeria > Cryptomeria japonica. The sequence goes on from NC_081410.1 coordinate 434,025,974, forward strand.
TTGAAGGGCCCATCAAGTCTCAAACCAGCAAAACCCCATCTGCTACTCTTTACATTTCCCTCTCTCGAAGGATTGGCCCGCATTGTGCCATTTGGTCCATTTGATTTTTTTCCCAGAGCCTTCCATGCTTGAAAGGGAGGCCTCCATTGCCTATCCTGCCAACTTATCCACTCTCCTGTTAAGGGGCCAAGCACTGTTTCCACGCATCAACCATCGATCCTGAGGCCTGTGAAACCTTAGCTCTCGTCTGCACTCTGCCATCAGTTGATAAAGTTATTATTAATTTAACAATATATGTGTGTTTATTTTTAATCTTGTTCATCCATGTAAAATATGTAATATATTAATCTAATTTCTCTGAGGTCCTACATAGACATTCTCTCTTTGCTCTAGATTTACCAATAAATTTGACCCTAATTTTTTTAACCAGTATGAGAAATCTAAATTTTGTCCTCATCAAGTGTACCTCCAATAAGTTTGATTCCTTTCCCCTATGTTGGTCCTCCTTTTTGTGCATCAGTCAAGCTCTTATTTATGCTATGGAAAAATCTGTAAGAAAGCCCGATCCTTTTGCTTAACCTATATATTTTTCTGAGTCATTACTTCACCCCTACACTTTATTTTTATATATTCACTAACTTATGGCATACAATCAAATGTAACTCAAGTGGACATTTCATATATGGATAGTGACAAATTATTTGGATTTTAGTTTAGTGCAATTGTTGTATGTAGTTGCATAAGTCTTCAATGCTCCAATTATAAAATAGTTTATAGATTATATAAATGCTTGTTAGAGCATATTTAGCTATTAGTTCCCACCCTCTATATTAATTGGAGTGAAACATGGGGAGAATGATAGACTAAGTGCGGCACTCCAATCCACTTGTATGGCTGTGTTTGTGTGTGTATCATGGCGGCATGTCCCCCTAACCTAAGCTGGTGAGAACTGACCTGCCTGCTTAGATAATATCAAGCTGAATGCCCATCCATTGATTGATTCATCCCTTCAGAGCGACGACCCCATATGTCTGACCAGGACATGCACACTTGCTTGTTTTTATACTTTTTTTCTTTTTCTTTTTTTGCTTAATTTCACTTAGGAGTGCTTATTTTAGTTGTCTACCTAGTTTAGCTAGAGTTGAACTTTATTTAGCTCCTCATGCTTGCACTTTAGTTCTCCTAAATTTAGCTTTGTGCTTTCTTTATAAGCACCTCATTGTACAAGTGTAATTCATCTTATAATTTTGTATTCTTTGCTTTTGAGTAATATAGCATTCATTTGTGTAACTCTCGTTTGTGGAAGGTGTTCTTGTTTGTCGTTTGATCTTGTAGGCTTGTGTTGCAAAATTTAACATGGTATCAGAGCTCAATCTTTACTCCAACACTATATCAGAGCTTTGAAACTTCAACATGGTATTAGAGCTTTGAAATTTCAATATGGTATCAAAGCATGGATTTGGCAAGCCCCTTCTCAAGTTTTGAGGGTTTTCATTGTTCAAGAGCATTGCAAGGTAACAAATTTATTTATTTGTGGATCTAGTGGTGGGTGATTTTTTTTATCAGTTTTGGCACAAAATGAGTATCACCATTACGTCCACAATGTTGAAAAACCCTAAGATCGACTATCGTTTCATAAAAATACAAGCAGTTGAAATTTGGGGTCAAATTGGCTAAGGGCACATTTTTCTAGGTGGTTTTGGGGGTAGCTAAAAAATCTAGCCAGTCTAGAGAAAAACAAATGTCACCATCAATGCTCATGAGGCTCAAGGGCCCTAAAATAGCCTGTCAATTTGTCAAAATTGAAGATCAAAGAATTCTTTACAAAAAAATTCAAAAAGTTTCCTTTTTTGGAAATTTTTTGTTTTTTGAAAGTTTTATTTTCGGCAAGTTTTCATTTTCAGGAAGTTTCTATTTTTAGAAATAAAAATTATTTTTGGAAACTTTCTATTTTTAACGAGTTTCTATTTTTGAAAACTATCTAATTCTAGAAACTTCCTATTTTTGGGAAGTTTCTATTTTTTAGAAAGTTGCTATTTTTGAAAACTTTCTATTTTCATAAAGTTTCTATTTTTAGAATTTTTCTTTTTTGGGGTTGTTTCATAAAATTTTGCACCAATTTTATGTACCGAGCCTCCAAAGTTAGCCGTAATTTTTGTGTTTTCGGGTCCATATCTTGCACATTCAGACTTTGTTTTTCAAGTTTCACATATCGTCATAAATCTCTTGGAATCACTTATTCAAATAAGCTATTAGATTTCCAATTTTTTTTCTTTTGGTTTCTTTTATTCATTCTTTTGTGTTTTCACTTCATGGTTGATTACTTAGTCATTCTGACTCCTAGAATCTTTTTGTTTGTAGTGGATGGCTTCTCTTGGGCTCTCCTACATGTTTTTGCAGCACTTTCCCCTATTTGGGCATTTTAAACATCCTTTCATGCACTTATTTTCATGTAGACACATAGATAACGTGCCACTCTTGTGTATGGTTTTGTGAGATTTTGCACATTGTGTTGTGCCTTGTTTTATACACACACTGTATTATAAAGTGTCATGGGGAGTTGTGTAGCACCTTTTATTTTGACATCGCATATTTGTTTAGCAAGTGTCCCTCCATGACAACATGTAATCCCAGTGATTCTTGTCTTGCATGCCCTTTTTCAGTTGTAGGTACTTTCTTGAGCACATTCAAATTCTCTTTCATGAACTTCATGGTGACACATAGTTTCAGTGGACCTGTCATGCCTCTCCCTTATCAGCACTAGGGGGGAGGGGTTCTACTATTGGTGCTAATGCTTCTTTGGTTTTTTTTTAGAGTTATATGCTCTTGCATTCTAGTTTTGTGGAGGCAACCTTCCATCTTCTATTGATCAAATTTATTCACACTATTGGCACCTATATTTTCAACTAGCAATTTTCTCTTTCATGGTTCAGTAGTGTCATTGGGGTCACTCGTGCAGAGTCATGTGCCATCTATATCTTCGACTAAAAAATGTTTTTCCTTTGGTTTTTATCTGATTGTTTGAGTAGTGTCCTTAGGGGCACTCATGTAGATTGTTGTCAAGTTTTTATTTTGATCATCATCTTGGTTTCAGAGGAGGTTCTTTATTTAGCACTATACCAGCTATCATTCAGAAGTTTTCTACAACTTTTTTGTACTTCGAGGATGTTGTTCATGTTCTTATTCTTCTTGGACATTTTCTTGGAGGCTTCTTTGTCAATCCTTCCTTTTTAGTAGTCTATATGAGGCCTTCCTTCCTTTTTTAACAATTCATGTTTATTTTTCGTGCATTGCATCTCTCACTTTTGGAGAGGGGTTTTTTCCCATGTGGTTTTTCTCCTTTTATCCGCTTAGAGAGATGTCATCGATTTGGACATGGGTACCTAATTAGGCCTTTTGTTGTTGGGACCCACTTTTGCATTCATGCATGTAGAGTTTTTTCAACTCACCCTAAGTTTCACTTAAGGGTGGTATTAGAGCATATTTAGTTATTAGTTTCTTTTTTACAACTAGTTAAGTTCACTTAGGAGTGCTTATTTTAGTCGCGCACCTAGTTTAGCTTTTATGCATCTAGTTTAGCTAGAGTTGAGCTTTATTTATCTCCTCATGCTTGCACTTTAGTTCTCCTATTGTGCTTTCTTTATAAGCACCTCATTATACAATTGTAAATGATCTTGTTATTCTGTATTCTTTGTTTTTGAGTAAAATAGCAATCTTTTGTGCAACTCTCATTTGTGGAAGGTGTTCTTGTTTGCCATTTGATCTTGTAGTCTTGTGTTGCAATCTTTACTCCAACATTGTATCAGAGCTTTAAATTATCAACAATTCTCTCTTATTATTAATTGAGCAACAAAAGTTGGGTAGCATCAACTACAATATCAATAATTAAAGCATCAACCTAATGACTCATAGACTTTCAATAACATAAAACATATAAAGTGTCAAACAATCCTCCAATTGTTATATCAATGAGGAAATAAGTCACAATTATCAAATGAGTCTAAAAAAATAATGTTGTAAATATGTTGAATGTAAAAGGGGTGAGCCCACATAGTGTCACTTTTTACACGTCTTTCTTAGATTAGTGTGTGATAAGTTACAAAATTCAGTGAAACACCATTCAAATGCCCATATACATGGATATAAATAGTCATATCGGCCAATCACTGCACATTTATATTTTTTTGTCAAAGTCATTTCATGCAGTGCTTGGTTGATAGGACAACTTATATACATTTTTATGGTGCATCCATTAGCATATTTATGTGATTTTACTATTTTACAAGGACAAGATGCTCTTTATTGAATACTAAAAAGAATTTTGTTGTTCCAATTGAAAAAATTGCTTCTAAAACATGAAATTCTGAGCTACAACGCTTTCAACCTTGCTGAAGATGCAAGCAGAAAGAACTTAGAATTTCATGTTTTAGAAGCAAATTTTTTCAATTGTAACAACAAAATTCTTTTCAATATTCAATAAAGAGCAACTTTTCCTTCTCAATTATTTGATGTTTTGAAATTGTGAATGAGTAAATTGATACATTTCACTATGTTTGTTTCTTGTAAACCTCTGAATGTGTCTTATCTATGCACTATTAAGGCAAGAGATGTCATGTTAGTGCAACTTATAATATGTGTTTGTTAGTTTCAAGCAATTTTAGGCTATGAAACATTGTTTCCTTCTATGCAAGTGCTAAAATGAAACCTTTCTATGAATTTTTTATGCATTACATGTCTAAATATGAGTTGTGAGAATTAAAACCTCTTTGTTTAAGATTGGTTGTGAGTTCAGGACAATGAGCAATATCATTATTTTAGGTGTATCACTTCCTGTTAGTAATAGATTCTAGTTTTAAGCAAGATTTCTATCCTTTTCCCAGCCAAGCTAGCAGTTTTAGGAGGTATTTTGAAAGGGAAACAACTCTTCATTCGGAGGTTGATTTCCATTATAAGCAATCCACATGCTTGGAAATCATCCCATGTTTCATAGGATTGTTGAGTTTCATACTTAGCATCAAGGTAAAATCCTCAGGACAACACATCTCTCATCAAATATTCACCATTGATCATATATTTGAAAACCTACAAATATCTCCATACTTAACTATTTTGCAATGAATCCTAAGTATAATTATCATTATATTGCTTGTGCAAGTAACCAAATTTCCAAAGAATATCAAAGATTCAAGTTGTGTGGTAAAATTTCATTATCTTGTTTATGCATTTTGATTTTTTTTCTTCTTAATTAGAGGTCACATTTGATGTAGATTTGAGAGTTTTGATAGTTTATTTGAAATCTTTTATTTCAATCTATGTTTAATGATAAGACTTATTTATCCTATTCAATTTATGTTTTCCTATCTATCTATGTTACACGTACATTATAATTTACATGATCATGAAGATATATGACATAATGGAATTTGAATAAGTTAATATTCTACATATGGCACTTCATCTCTTAATGTTATAATTTTATCCATTGATGTGGGAGCATCCAAGTTTACAAGCAATCTTGCATCACCAAAAAAATCTTTTCTTTTTTATGTTCAATTTTTACATTTTTTGTGTAGATTTAAGCTTCAAGAATATCTTTTGAAGTGTTTCAAAGATAACATCTTCATTTATCAATGATTGGCTTCCATTTCAAAAATCAAATGCAACTAGGTTATTTAATGTGATTGATTATATTGTACTATTTCAAGGTTTTAGGTTTTGAAGGAGTCCATTAGCATTGTAGAGGAAAATTGTAAAGGAAAATAAATTAAAACTAAAATATTTTTTAGTATTGATGCCTAGATAAGTTTGCATAAGGCAAGTGACCTTTGGAATTCCATTCTTGCCTTAATCTTCTAATTTGGGTGCCGAAAATAGAGGGAAATATTGTGATTTTTGGGAAAATAATTAAAGAATCTTCAATTTTCAAATGAGAATTGTCTGATTATTGAAAATTTATGGGAAAAATCTGCAATAGAACAGTTAGGAAACCAAAAAACCTAAAAAGTATCACAATTCTCAATAGCAGTTCCAATAAAGACATGCATATAAGCTCAATAAATAAAATGAAATGAATCAAGGAGCAATTATCAAACCCATGCCCATAACCTCCATTGGTATCCTTCTTATATTGGAATGTGGCTCTTAGAATCGTACTTATTAAAACCTACAAAATAGATGCACAATAATTTGAAATTATTATTTAATTATAAGAATATAGAAATTGAATTTAATTAAATAATGAAAATTATTTAATTAAAGAGATGTGATGAAATAATTAATTAAATATAAAATTATTGTTTCAGGCAGGCAATAGTGGGCGTCAATTGTATAATGAGCAGATAACTAGTATACTCCCTCGGGCCCTACAATTTTCTAGGCACCAGCCAATCAATCAAGCAATAGCCCTAGAGGGCCATCCCCCACCCCCGGGTAGGAATAGCTACTCCTTGGATGATAGGATGGGGACGCCTGCCCCTCAAATTCTATGGCTTTCTTTCTGCCCATATATAGATAGGGATAACTTTCATAGGCATAGGTTGCAGAGTAAGCCATACCAGTAGCAGCATCTTAGCCAGCATCTCGTCCAGACACATATCCAGTAGCTCCAGTTGCTTACCTTGATCCAGTTGCTTGGCTTGAACCAGGTGAACCAGTAGTAGTACCAACATAGGTTGAACCAGAGCGGGGACATAGACATATACAGATACAGATCGAGGTCCAGATCGGTTGCTCCAAGGATTGAATGAGGAAAATGGTAGGAAATCAACTTTCCAAGAGAAAAAGGAATATAAGAAGAGAATAATTAAGTTGAAAGTGTTTGTAGATGTTAAAGAAAACCATGAGAGTTGTAGGATAAATTATATTTCAAAAGAAGAGTGCAACCAAGAAAGTCGGATGCAAGAGGGTTTAAATATCTGAAGTCATGAAGTGTAAATATTTGAAGTCCTGAAGTGCCTATTAATTTTTCTTTCCTATCAAATCATGAATGCATGTCATTGATTCATGAAGAAAATCTTGAATATATATATATATATGAGATTTTGAATAAATTTATATTTCCATATTTCATTACAATTTGTATACTATCTTTATGATATATGCAGGAGTGTGGATTGGATGACAGGTTGCAAGGTTAGGTAGTTTGATAATGCCCCTCAATCTTGTCCACATCATCTATACACCATGGTAATTGGTTAAATTTAATGAAATTATTCCATAAGGCGTGTTGGATTAATGTATTATGCTCAATGATGTTGCATGAAGTTTTGTATTGTGTGCTTTGTGTGTGCTAATGCACATAGTTGTAGATACAATTTGAAACTTAGATAGAGATATATGTGAAACTATATAGCATGATTATAAATGTTACATGAATGATGTATGATGTTAAGGTTTGCACACAATTCAAATCACATGATTCTCAATGATTTGTGAATAAACATTGCATAAAGATCTTTGTATGGGTGTACAATTTCAAGCTCTATGTGAGTGATGCGAGGTAAGGAGTTGTGTGTAATTGCATAACATATTTTTTGTAACTACGTGTATGGAGCATGAAGCAAGGAGTTACATGTAGGTTTGTGCACCAATCAAATTTCATGAAGAATATCTAGGTTCTCCACTATGCCCTTCTTTACCTCCTCTTCTTATATCACATCCTTGATAATGAGGTGCACTCTACTAGAGTTACAATTGAGGTTGAGCAGTAGTATTTAAAAATTATTTACCGAGGGACTTTCATAGATCTTATACAACCTTGAAATGAGTAGGAATATTATATGCTATGTATCAATAGTTAACAAATATGTACAATAATTTTTACAATAGTGTGCATGCCTATATATCGTGATATTTATAACAAATGACATGATCATGTATTGGTAGTGGTAATAATATAAGATCTTGCCATTAGACATTCACTAAACATATTCCCCTAATCATAATACTTTATACACGACACTCCTTGCTTGGATTTAGTTACTCCTACAAGCTTCTCAATGAGTGCAACCTTTGACTCATCTTTTATTTCAACCTTGTAGTTGAGCCATAAGATTATTTCTCACCTAACATGTCCAAATAAAAGAACCCTCTATTGAATCCTTATGTGTAGCTAGCATGGACAACAAAAAATATTGTTGGATATGCATTATAAGTCCACTAATGAAACACTCATATTCCACAACATCATTGGTATGTGGGATCTTGATCTCTATCTCTTTGTATCCTACATCATATTAGTGAACTCGCCTAGTAGGGAATCATTTTATACCTTGAGGCCATAATGCTTTTGTGAGCCACCTTTAGATTGTCAAACTCAACTAGAAAATTTTCCTTCATGTCGTTAGGACCATCTTGAGTTCCATCAAGTTTGTAACCACCCTCTCCTTCTAGTGGCATTCTACATAATCATCTTCTATGAAGGTATTGACGACAAGGGTGTTATCTCATAGATAATGAGTAATTATACATTCTCCTTTTTTAACTTCCCTATCCAGTTTTCTAATAAATCTATCTAATGTATGCTACACACACACACACACACATATATATATGAAAAATTCATAAATTCATATACTATATTATCAAAATTACTATTTACTTGTCCTTCAAACTTATCATCTATACTAATTGTGTCTTCCCTAGCTTGTATTCTTAGAGTGCACTCCACAAACCTCTATGCCACTTCACTATTACTCAAATAAGTCTTTTGGTAAAAATGATTCATGTAGAGTGGTAGTGCCAAAACTTATCTTGGTTCATCCCCATTTTGATCTGCATATTCTACTTTATTACCTTCCATGTTGGGATAAAAAATTGTTCTCCATTCTACAATTATCCTATATACTTCCAAGAATTCTTTATCCTATCACTACCAACTAGCACAAGTCTACATGATGTCTTGAATTGGTACTTCCTCTAGCAACCACAAGTCCTCCATGCATTAATATTCCTTCCTAGATCATACTACTTAAAATACAAGCATTACAACCTCTCAACTTTAGTTCCACTTTTCGTTGTGATTTTCTCTAGAACTTCCACTCTCTCTACTTGTGTTCTAACAATACTAGGTTATGAACTATTTTCAACCTTCACCATAAATATTGAATGCACAATAATCTCAAACATGATTTAGTACCAAGATAATATTGACACTAGTGACTTGTATCAAACATTTAAGTTAAAAACTTATGAAGTGCCTCATCATTGAGCTATATGTAGGCACACCAAAATGAAGGATGTAACTATTGATGCCATACTTGATAAATATATCAATGATGAGCATACACTATGTTTAAATATTATAGTCATGCTAATTTCTCTATCATCCACTTCATCTCACTTTGGTACTCAAAAATTTTCTACTTAATCCATGCCTAAATATAATGGAAGATATGTTCAAGAAACTCAACTGAAAATTCATTGTACACAGGTCATATAGATTCATCTTCCACCAATACCTTAGTACCAGGGGCATAATGATACTAGCAACTTGCATCAAACATGATTCAAAACATTATGAAGTGCCTCCTAGTTGAGCTATATGTAGACACAACAAAATGAAAGATTTGTAACTATCAATGTCATCTTTGATAAAGATATCGATGATGAACATCTATTATGTTCAATTATTTTTTATGGGCTAATTTCTCTATCATTCACTTCATCTCACTTTGGTACAAAGATGTCAATGATGAAAATCCACTATGTTCAAATATTATAGTCATGCTAATTTATCTATCATCCACTTCATATTACTTTGGTACTCAATATTTTGCTACTTGATCCACGCCTAGATCCAATAGAAGATATGTTCAAGAAAATCAACCCAAAATTTCCTGTACAAAGGGTCATATGCATTTATCTTCCACAAATACCTTAGTATCAAGGGCATATTGACACATAATAACTTGTACCAAATATGAGTTAAAAAGTTATGAAGTGCCCCATTGTTGGGCTATATGTAGACACAACAAAATTAAAGATGTAACTATCAATGTCATCCTTGATAAAGATATCAATGATAAGTATCTCTTGTGTTCAAATATTATAGTTATGCTAATTTTTGTATCTTTCACTTCATCTCACTTTGGTACTCAATATTTTTCTACTTGATACATGCCTAGAGCCAATAGAAGATATGTTAAAGAAACTCAACCCAAAATTCGTTGTACAAAGGGTCATATAGATTGATCCTAAATGTAATTATATATATATATATATATATATATATATATATAGTAGTGACATTGTCATCTTTTACTAAAAAAGAAGTATCAAGTCTCAACTCTAGTAGAGATGTTTTGCTTTCATTAATTGATTGATAATTCATTACAATGGTGACATTTGTATAGGTGCTTTTCCCTAGTGTCAACACATTGCATTCTAATATTTATATTCCAAATATCTTTAGGTTTTTTCTTGCTAGATTTAATCTATATTTTGTGCATGCATCGTACACTTAAAATATAATATGTAAGCCAAATACACTAAACATAAAATCTTTGTATCCTTTTCTACCTTTTTAATGTTATTCTTGGCGTGACATTGTAAATTATTATATATGATATTTATAACACCAACAATATAACATCTAGTTATTAATTTGTGATCTCATATTTGGTTGTTTATGCATTTAAAAATTCAAATTTACACTGACAATTTTTATTTTCAAGTGAATTACATAAATTTAGAGGTTAATTTCACAAAAAAACCCTAGTTTATAATTCTATAATTAAATTTGTGGGTCACATAAGTTTGGATTTATTATCTTAGAAATGATTCTTTATGGATGTTAAAAATCAAATTTGCATAGATCTCATTTTCAATTAAATTACATAAATTTAGAGGTTGATTTTGTAAAAAACCTAATTTATAATTCTAAAATTAGCTTATGGGTTGTTGTAGTGTCCTAAATTGCGTCCAGTGCATTTATGACACTTACGCATAGCACCCTGTGCATTAATGATGAATTCATGATCAAAATTTTATTATTTTGGCATCACGAGCCTCAAAGAAAAAGTGTCTCTGTTTGCCCTAAAATCCCATTTGGGCCTATCTTTGGTAGGACGGAAGCATGATGCGTTAACATCCATGCACCGCGCTAACGTCCCAATAAGTCCATGGAATCTTGAATCTTGTAGTGAGTTGGACATCAGTCGATGTGTGTCCTTTGGCTAACCTTCGGCCGTAACATCTCTCTATGCCCCTTTCGAGTTTAAAAACTCTTCCTTGCTCATTTGGAGGGGTTCCCTTTTGGTTTCTATGTGCTATGCTCTCATTTGGCTCTCACAACTCTTATCTTGCTCTTGATCTCTTGATGCTCTTGATCTCTTGAAGGCTCTACCAACACTACCAAGTTACAACGTTCTTGTGATTATCTTGCAACGATCTTACCAATAAGCACACATCTCGAACTTCGTCACGCTCGTATCTTGAAAAGGGGGGTTTGGTTGCACGCCTTGTCTTCTCTTTATCATTTATCTTTCTATTTTATCATTACATGCAATATATATTTTGCATCTTTGGGTGTATCTATTATTTAGGTGCATTCAACTTACCAATTTGTCATTTTATCTATTTTCAATAGGGGTTTGCTTCCATTAAGCAGAGTATAGTTTCTATTTGCAGTTTTTCCAATTATCATCTATTCTAATTTATATATCTGGTTGTCCATGACGGTGGAAACACCTAAACAGGGGTTTGACTAAGGCAGACCCCTATACAGCCCCAACATTTTCCCTCATCTCCATGTGTGCAAGTGACGAATAGGTTCCGCGCAATGGAAAGGAGTCATTGTGGGATTTTGGGGAGATTCCGTGATTTTTGGTTGTGCAGACAATAGCATGTCGCGCTTGCATCCAATACTCGAGAGCTCCCTGGCCCTGTGGTATGATCTATTTCAAGATTTGTGCTATTTTGTCAATTCAGATTTTTTTATTTTGTTATTCTAGTACTTTAAGTTGTTAATTATTTCTGCTTTAGCATAACTTTTAGTTTTGTTATCCCCTAGCTCATCTTAGCACCAGTTTGAGTGAGGTAGCGGTGGATTGGTTTGTCCTGCATGATTCATCATCTTGGTGGTGACAAATTTCCACCCCTACATTTTGGCGGACCCAACATGAATACCTAATGTCGAATCTATTTCTCTTAGAGTTTGATGTTTTTGATAAAGCATTCACTAAGGATGACTTTGACATGTTGGATGAAGTCTTAGATGACTTCTTAGAGGCAACTTTTTTTCAAAATAGATGTAAAACAAGAGTCATCCTCTACGACATCCTCATTCGAAGATGAAAAATTTGTGAATGTTATTGTTGTCTTTGCGGATCCTCAAAGGCCTAAGAGACCCCACATTCATGTTACTTCTGCAAGTCCTTCTCCTAAGAAATATAAGTCCATTAATGGAAAACATTTTAGAGGAGAAACTTCTGACTTATACACTAGGTTTATGAAATCTAAGCAATCATCTTATAATACCATTGCTCACACATATAATACTCAAAGGAATAAACAAACTCTTGATCAACCACAAGTTTCTTTACTACCTTCTAAACCTATCCTTCCTAAAGCACCTTCATCGACAGATAAGAAAACTAGTGACCATGATCTTTACAAGCAACTAAAAGTTACTCCCGCTAAGATCTCACTATGGGATTTGATTCAAACTGCTTTGGTATATCAAGGTATGATGTAGGAAGCCTTAAAAAAGATTTTACTGCCTTCCTCTGTAAGGCCAGCGGATGTGAATGTGTTGATGGAACATATTTGTGTGGATTCATCGAAATATTACTTTCTATCCTCAAGAGCTTCCACTTCCAGAAGTGAGAAATTTGGCAAATCCTCTAATGACAAGTGTTCACATGAATGGTGTCGGTGTTAGATGAACACTTGTTGATATAGGCTTTGCGCTTAATGTTTGCGGCCTAGATTTGTTACCAAAAAACAAGGTGGATCCAAACTCTTTAGAAGCTTCTTCCTTGTTTATTTGAGGATTTGATAACAATGGTAAAACCTTTGTGGGGACCGTCATATTGTCTTTGAAGGTTGGGCCTGTTACTATTCAAACCCTTGGACATGTGATGCCAGGTCCTTTGTCCTATAACCTCATTTTGGGCAGATCATTGCTTCATGCTTTAGGAGCTGTATCATCTACACTTCATGGATCGATGATTTTTGTAGCTAATAACCAAGTTGCCACAATTAAGGCTAATCCTAAGGCTATGAGTTTATGTCAAATAGTAGCAGTGGTCACCCGCATGTTGGCATTTTTTATGTTTATATTGTGATTGTCATTGATGGACACACACTTGCTTTGAGATCATTTTTTGTATGTATGAGTTATGCTCAACCGGTATTTGTTCCAAACCGGTATTGCATTATAGTCTATAGGCTATCGGTGTTTTGCATAAAGTGTTTTACCGATCTCAAGAGGTATGGAGACCTCAAGCGGTTCAAGGATCTCAAGCGGAGTGAAGAAAGTGAAGCGACAGTTATCATTTTCCCATTCTTCATTTTTGGACAACCGGTAATCGGTTTAATGTTTGAACCAGTATTACTCTATGATGAGGTACCAACCAGTAATCGGCAAAGTTGTATGAACCGGTAATACTCTGTGATGAGTTACCAACCGGTATTTATGTGATGAGTTACCATCCACTGACACTTTGATGGTGATTTGTGTCATGTTATCAAATGTGTCTAGATGCATTGAACCTAGGAACTTGCAATGTAATCCTATTGGACCGACATGAAATCAGATTATTTCTTAAGGACATCATGTCTAGGGTTTTGTGTGTGTGTAGCTGTTAGGGTTTTTGGTGGTTGATGAGTTTTTGTATGTGCGATCTTAGAAGAGAAGATCAAGTCTGTGTGTTGTAACAGAGTGTGGATTTACTAAAGACTGAAGTAATGCTGAAATGCACTAGCAACGAGCTATCATGGATCTAACCAAGCAGACTATGCTATTTGCTAGATCATTCACTTGTTGATTACTCACATCTTTGACAAGTCTGAAACCCTTAAGTGGGTAGGCCCAGAAAAGCCTTTGTAAATCCTCTAACAAGGTGGTTCACATCTGTGGATCTGAAATCCTCTCACAAGGTAGTCTTTAATCGGACTTATCTCCTAATAAAGATTGAGATTTCTAATAGGATCTGTTCTGGTAAAGAACATTGTATGACCTTAACCAGTCTGGTTACCATTCTGCAGATAGTTACTTGTGAGTTTCATCTCACCGTGGTTTTTCCCATTTGGGTTTCCACATCAAAATCTCTTGTGTTATGGTGATTGTGCTTCTGTGGGTGAATGCCTTATTTGTTGTTTGGTTTGCATTTGTGTTAACCGATTTGTTAGTTAAGCCGTTATATCAGTTTACTGCTAAATTGTTAAAGTGTTTAAGTTCAGTATTGATGAATACTAATTCACCCCCCCCCCCCCCCCCTCTTAGTATTCATCAATTTGTATCAGAAATGACCTTTCTATAAGTTTAACCACTTGGAAAGAGATATGGGGGAATACACTATGAGGGAACTTACTCATTGACTCACTCAGTCTGAGAAAGCCAAATATGAACTCAAAGTCAAGTATAAGGCCTCTTTGCCAAAAAGGAGAGAGCATGCTGAGAAACTGATGGAGCTAACTGAAAATAGCTCCTCTGATGAAGTGGATATGGATGCCCTAGTTGGAGAAGTTGAAAAAATGAATGAGTCTAATGCCAACCTAAGAAGGGAATTGGAAGGACTGATTATCAGTATGTGTCAAGAGCTTGAGAACCGGAGAAAAATTGAAGATATGGTAAAAGACAAAGATCATGAGATCTCCAAGTTGAAGCAAGAAATCAGTGTTCTTACCGCTCATCTCCAAGAGAGCAAAGTGGAAAAAGAAGATATGCAAGGTGAACTAAACTTGGCTATTTCTGAGAATGCAACCTTGAAGGAGTTCAATGCTCCTATCACCAAAGAACTCACTGAGTCAAAGGAAATACTTGCCAAATTCAATAACAACATTGTTAAGCTAAAAAAAAAGCTTGAATCAACAAAACCGGTGAAGAATACTGCTAGACTTGGTTTTTCTGGTTATGAGGAAGGTGAGACCTCTGGAACAAAAGATGAAGCATCAAAGAAGCAATTGGCACCAAAGGATAAAGGTAAGAAAAAGTTCAAACCTGTTTGCTTTAATTGTCTCAAGGAAGGACATACTGCTAATGTATGTAGAAACAAGGCTTACAATAACTTTCCTTACTTTTTAAACAATAAGCCTAGATCCAATAGATTCAATGGAAATTGTTATGCATGCAACAAGTTTGGGCATAGAGCATTTGAATGCAGGTCTGTCATGCACAACATTGGAAGGAATCCTCAAAGGAGTCAAGGAGTCTTTCCTGAATCCTCTGGGAACCGGAATACAAACCGGTTTAATACCTATAATCATTAGTCAAGTAGCGGTGGCTATCAAGCGACAACTAGATGGAGAGCAACTTGTTAGATCTATCATGGTAATGGTCACACTGCTGCATCATGCAGAAGGAAGAATGGAAACATGAATAATGGACCTTGGAGAGCACCTGGAATGGTTGCTATCATTGCAACAAACTAGGTCATACAACAAGATTCTATAGGATGAGAAAGTATATCGGATGATATACCAATCACTCCGGAAGGAAAGATTGATGTTGAAATTGTTCAAGCGGATATGAAGAAAACCTGGAAAAAGAAGCCAGAAGAAGTGTCTCTAGAAGAATCGGTTTCTACACCTAGTGTGGAAATCTCTGAACCGGCAAACTAAGCTACCAGAGAGCTTAGGGGGAAACAAATCAGTAAAATATTTTGAACCCCCGATTTACACCGGTAAAAGACCTTAACCAGTTTGTGATACCTGTCAATTGGCGGAAGACCGGAAATGGTAAAAGGCAAATTAGGGTTTACGCCCTAACGGTGGAGCATTTATTATGGTAGGTGGAGAATTCATTTAAAAGGGATTTTCAAGTCATTTTCACTTATCAAATTTTTGAGCGAAGAAGTTTTCAAGTGCAAAGTGACAAAAGGTGATTTGTCTCGCAAATCGAAGAGATTTCAAACCTTGAAGAAGAATTTGAAGATAACTTCAATCAGTCAAGTGTAGAACTCAATGCGGCAATTCAGCAACTGAAGTAGTGAGTGGCAAAGTGGAATTCACAAGCCCTAAATCTCGACTTTCAAAGGTATTTTTTGAGTTTCTCTGTTTATCATGGCTTTAGCATCGCACTCTAGTTCAAGTACACTCATTGATTCAGTTGAATTCATACAACGAAAGACAAAATATAATGCACTATCCCAAGTACCCACCGGTGTTATAGTAGAGGAAGGTATTTCAGATTACATTAACTGTAAAATTGAAGACCTAGTATCTCTAGTGATCCATTCTCAGTTGGGTTTGTTCTGCGGGACGGACAAGAAGATCAAACCAGAATTTAGCATCTTGGAAAAGAAGAAGCTTCACAATGCGGTCTATTTCCTTGAAGAATTTACAGATGATCACATCCGCATCATTCTAAGCAGAGTGCACGGTGACAAAATGTATTTGGAGCGGACACATGACATCACACCGGAAGCAATTCATGTCGTCACCGGTTTTTGTAAATTTGGAGAAGTGTCAGCCCTAAGGAAGATCAACAAGACCGATATGACCAAGCTCACCGGTTCTGTGAGCAACCAACGGGGAATGACCATCAATACCATCAAGGACGATCTGGTCAAATATGCCTGCATGGTGATAGGTTACCAGACATTCTATGCTAGCAGGATCAACTCTGTCTCTGTTGCAACGGTAAATGCTGGGTACAGGATGATTATGGAAGATGCCTCGTTTGATTTATGCACCTATATGCAAAGGCAACTCCTGGTGAACCTGAAGTCAATAAAACAGGACAATGCCTCAAGATTTAAATTCGAACAACTATTGGTCGGATTGTTCTTCTACTTCCAAGGCTACTTTCCAGGAGTCAGTGATATTCAGTGATCTGCTGACCAACCGGTTTCAAAGCAAATCAGGGAAAGTCTACAAGCAGTTGGAACTGGTTACCCTGAAGTTCTGAACAAATACTTTCATGAGTTCAGACGCAAGATGAGCCAAAGGGTGAGAATATCCAATGATATTGTCAAGAAATATGAAGAGGACATCTGCTTTATCATCAAAGTAGATGAGTGCATAATGGAGGTTGTTGAGCCCAAAAAGGAAGAAATGGAGCCTATGGGTTATGAGGTAATGTACGACATGCTGGACGGGTATGCTTCTACCCTACTTGCCTCACCGCTTGATCCTAAAAAGAAGAGAACTGGCACTTATCTGGAAAGGGTTACCCGAGTTGAGGAGCCCTCAGTGAAGAAAGGAAAGGCAGTGCCATCTGTATCGACACCGGTTACTCCAGCGAGTCCTGAAGTGACCAAGTGGTCACCGGCAAAGAAGAAATCGGAAGTTGCTCCTACCAAAGTCTTTGAGAGAAAGCGGAAATTAAAAAGCAACACACCAGACTCAGAAGACACTGTATCTGAAGAACCGCCTAAGAAGACTAGGCAAACGAGGAAGAAGACAAAGGCAACCAGCAGTGACCCGACATCATCAGCACCGGTAAATATTGATATCTCCTCTTACAAACCTTTGACACATTTTCAAAGAACCATTAAGAATATTAAGAGGAAAGTGTTGAGTGACTTAGTAGATTATTTTGATGATTTCAATGATAATGAGAAGGAGGAAGTAGAATAGGAAGTCATACAGTATTTATGTATTAATGACCGGTTGCCATCAGAAATTAAATCTATGACACCAAATTCTTTATATAATTCTTTGGACAACAAATGGCACGTTGCCATAGAAAAGGAACGGGAAATAAGAGAGGAAATATTTGCACAAAATTTTCCTGATATGTCCAATTCTGACCTCTATGAAGTTGTGGAAAAATATAAAGGCCTCTTCTTTATGCGAAGAAGGAGACTCTTGTTGCTAGAAGGGAAAGTCCCTGAGGTGGTAAAAGACACCCACTCTCATGTTCAAGCTGCTCTGAGATTGCATCAAGTGTCCGAAGCCAACAAAAAGGCTGAACAAGAACCGAAAATTGCAAAACCGGATGAAGTGTATAACAGTGAGGGAGAACAAGTGGACCCCATTGATGTTGATGCCTTGAATGGTGAAGATGTTACCCCTGATACACCATCAGAAATGGCAGGATAGGAGAAACAGGATGAGGAGAAGAGAAAGGAGGAAGAGAAGAGAAAATAGGCAGAAGATGAGAAGAAGCAAAAGGAAGAAGAGAAGCAAAAGGAAGAAGAGAAGAAGAAGGAAGAAGAGAAGAAACAAGAAGAAGAGAAGAAAGAGGAAGCAGAGAAGAACAAGAAGGAAGAAGAGAAGAAACAGGAAGCAGAGAAGAAGAAGAAGGAAGAAGAAAGGAAAGAAGAAGAGAAGTGGAAAGAAGAAGAAAGAAAGAAGGAAGAAGAGAAAAGAAAGAAAGAAGTTGAGGAGCAGAAGAAGGCAGAAGAAGATAAGAAAAAAGACAAGGAAAAGGAGGAAGCGGCAAAAATTGTACATGCAGAGACCCTAAAGGCAACCGGTGGTAAAGCCAAACCAGCTGACATCACCAGTCCCATTGACCTCTAGTCTGCAAAAGAAACAAAGCTACTACAAAGTATTAAGCTTGCTAAAGAGCGATTGTATGCAGTATAGAGGAAAAGGAGGAAGATGTGATTCAAACTGCGGTGGAAACTCTCACCAGTTTGATTCCTGGTACCAGTCTCCCAAGTACCGATTCCACTCTAGCTCAATTAAAGCTCTTATGCACGGTTCTAGAGGACCAAGTGCAATGTCTGGAAGATGTTGCCGAAGCCAATGCAAAAAAGAAGAATCAAAAGGATCTGAATACTACCTTAGTGAAGAAGTTGAATGAGCTCCGGTCCGATCTGCATAAGGCACAGAAGGACATTAAAGATGTTCTGGATGAGGGGAATCTACTACTCAGCAAGATATGTCAACCCCATCTATTTTTTGATGATGTGCTTGCTCAGAAAGACAAATTGCAAACTGATTTGCAGACATTCATAAGCACCTTCAAGACACCATATGATTCCTTTACCGCTTATGAGAAAACCGTTCACCAGTTTCAACTTCAGGCTGCAAGAATTGAGTTGGAGATCAGCAACCAGACCAGGGATTTGTAGGAACTACAACTGGTTCTACTACCAAGACTGCAAATACTTCAGAAATGCTATCTCAATCTCGATGCCTTGACAATTACTCAAGAGATGAGTACCTTGGACGCCATGGAGGAACAGGTATCCCAGATGCAAACGGAGAGTGAGGTTGCTACCTCCTTGCTTGAGTCATTGTCTGTATCCATGAAGACATTTATGCAAGACTTTAAATCAGTTTTTGACAAGTTTCACTCTTTATTGTCATAAACTCTTATTATTTTAATGCTAATGGATGCAGGGGTTATCTAGCTGCACTTTGTCATTGTTGGCAAACCTGGAGTAGTATTTTGTATTCAAAATTTTGATGCATGCTATGTATACTTTCATGTTTATCTCTGTAAGGGAGTAGTATACATTGTTTTTTCTGCAAAAGGGATAGTGTATATGCTTAGGGGGAGTAGTTTTGATTATGGCATATTTTTGTTGTAAAACACTTAGATGTCAAAATTTTCCTAAGTGTTGCCATCAATGCCAAAGGGGGAGATTGTTGGCATTTTTTATGTTTATATTGTGATTGTCATTGATGGACACACACTTCCTTTGAGATCACTTTTTGTATGTGTGAGTTATGCTCAACTGGTATTTGTTCCAAACCGGTATTGCATTATAGTCTATAGGCTATCGATGTTTTGCAGAAAGTGTTTTACCGATCTCAAGAGGTATGGAGACCTCAAGCAGTTCGAGGATCTCAAGCGGAGCGAAGAAACTGAAGCGGTAGTTATCATTTTCCCAGTCTTCATTTTTGGACAACCAGTAATCAGTTTAATGTTTGAACCGGTATTACTTTGTGATGTGGTACCAACCGGTAATTGGTAAAGTTGTATGAACCGATAATACTCTGTGATGAGTTACCAACCGGTATTTATGTGATGAGTTACCATCCATCGATACTTTGACGGTGATTTGTGTCGTGTTATCAAATGTGTCTAGATGCATTGAACCTAGAAACTTGCAATATAATCCTATTGGACCGACATGAAATCAGATTCTTTCTTAAGGACATCATGTCTAGGGTTTTGTGTGTGTGTAGCTGTTAGGGTTTTTGGTGGTTGATGAGTTTTTGTATGTGCGATCTTAGAAGAGAAGATAATGTCTATGTGCTATAACAGAGTGTGGATTTACTGAAGACTGAAGTAATGCTGAAATGCATTAGCAATGAGCTATCATGAATCTAACCAAGTAGACTATGCTATTTGCTAGATCATTCACTTGTTGATTACTCACATCTTTGACAAGTCTGAAACCCTTAACCGGGTAGGCCTAGAAAAGCCTTTGTAAATCCTCTAACAAGGTGGTTCGCATCTGTGGATCTGAAATCCTCTCAAAAGGTAGTCTTTAATCGGACTTATCTCCTAATAGAGATTGAGATTCCTAACAGGATCTGTTCTGGTAAAGAACATTGTATGACCTTAACCGGTCTGGTTACCATTCTGCAGATAGTTACTTGTGAGTTTCATCTCACCATGGTTTTTACCATTTGGGTTTCCACGTCAAAATCTCTTGTGTTATGGTGATTGTGCTTATGTGGGTGAATGCCTTATTTGTTGTTTGGTTTGCATTTGTGTTAACCGGTTTGTTAGTTAAACTGTTATACCGATTTACTGCTAAACTGTTAAAGTGTTCAAGTTCAGTATTTTCTGGTATACTAATTCACCCCCCCCCTCTTAGTATTCATCACCGCCTCGGTTGCACTTTCATTTTAAAATCATGTGCCTACTCTATCTTCATCGATAGTGATTCCTACGTCTATTTTGTCTCCTAAAAAAGAAGAACAAAAGAAAGATGAACTTCTTGGAACATAATATGTTGTGAAGGATAAATCACCTAAGGAGTAGTATTCTTTAAAAGAAGACTCCTTGAAGGCAGATCTCCTTGAGGTACAAAATCTGGAGTCTGCTGTTGTTAAGACTTCTCTAGTTAAATCACCTTCTCCATCAAAGACGAATGCATGCTTAGGTGATGATTGAGGTTCTTTAGATTTTACTGACTCTCATGTTGGAGAATATAAGGTTGACCCTGTCCATCTGAGTAGTCCTAAAATTTTTTTCACTTCAGCTACAAAAGACGATTATGCATCCATAAATCCGGGTGATGCTTATCATGTTGATCACCTTTTCTATACGAAACCACCTTCATTTAAGGAATTAAAGGATATTTATGGTCTTGGATATAAGCTCGTATCACAACTTGGCTATGATGGAAAAGGTTGTGGACCTAATGAACAACGTATTTGAATTCCTTTAGATGCTGAACCTCGTCACCACAACACCAAATTAGGGTATCACCATACGGGTCGAAAAATGAACCATGGCTAACTATTAATATGATTTCGGTCAACCCTCTCCCTCTTAAGCTTGTTCATCTGGAACTCATTGATGACAATGCGTTGCTTAATGAAATTACCCTAGATCTATTTCCCTTAGAAGAATCCTTGAAGGAATTTATGGGCATGTATGATGATCTACCCTCTTATCACCATAAACATTGATTCCCTTATTGTTTGAATACCCAAGCGTACTTTAGGGAATCCATTGAGTAGGGGGCATCTTTATCTCGCAATGAAGAGCATGTATCCACATCCCATCCAAAAGACCGTAGTGCACTTCTTAGTGGAGAAACTATTGATGTCATTATGAGTGATAAGACTCCTAGAAAAGTCATCAAGGTCAGGAAATGCTTATCTTTTGAGGAATTTAAGGAATATTCTAATCTTCTACCTCAATTCCTTGACATCTTTTCTTGGTGTTATGAAGAAATGTTGGGCATTGATGAATCAATCGTTGTACATAATATTGTGCTTAGTCCTGATGCTAAGTTGGTGAAGCAAACGATTTGAAAGATGAATCCTAAGGTGGCCTTATTAGTCAAGACAGAGATAGAAAAGCATTTGAAGGCTAGTTTTATCCATCCTATCAACTATTCACCCTAGATCTTGAACGTTGTTCTGATGAGTAAACTCGATGGTCGAATTCGCATTTTCATTGATTTTCGGGATGTAAATAAGGCCTCCCTCAAGGATGACTTCTTGCTCTCGAACATTGACATGATCGTAGATTTGACTGTGGCTTATGCTTTGCTCTCTTTCATGGACAATTTCCTGGGTTACAATCACATTTGCATTAACTTGAAAGATCAGTATAAGACTGCCTTTACAACCCCTTGGGGGACTTTTTGCTATGTTGTCATGTCATTTGGGCTAAAAAATGCAAGAGCAACCTATCAATGGGCCATGACCTTAATATTCCATGATTTCATCCATAAGAAATTGAAAGATTGTGTCGATGAGAGCTTGGTAAAATCTATCGCTCGCCAAGCACATATTGAAAATCTTTGTCTAGTTTTCGAAAGGCTTCAGTTGTACAAGATGAGGATGAATCCTCTTAAATGTGTTTTTGGTGTTGATGATAGAAAACTTTTGGGATTCATTGTCTCTCGTCAAGGAATAAAGATAGACACCGATAAAATCGATGCAATTGTGAACATGCCTCCACCTAAAAACATCGCTCAACTTCATATTTTTCAAGGAAAGATTCAAGCCATTCGTTGATTTGTGGCGCAATTGGCTGATCATACCCTTCCCTTTACACGACTGCTAAAGAAAGATGTTCATTTTAAATGGAATGAAGAATTTCAAGAGGCTTTAGACTCTATCAAGAATTACTTATCTAATCCTCATATTTTAATGTTGGCTATGTCTAATAGACCTTTCTTTCTATACATCTCTGCCTCGTCTCATGTGCTAGCAACTTTGTTAGCCTAGCATGACAATGAAGGTCGAAAGAGAGCAGTCTATTACATTAGTTTCACTTTGGTAGAATATGAAACTCAATATTATGCTATGAAAAGTAATGCCTAGCTCTCGTCTTTGTGACACAAAAGCTAAGGCATTCCATCCTTCATGTAGAGACACAAGCTATTGCTAAGAATGACATTTTCAAACATCTCTTTTCAAAATCTGATCTTTCAGGAAGAGTGGCTAAAAGGGTAATGTTGCTCTCTGAGTCTGACCTAAAGTTCATAACTCAGAATTCAATCAAAGGGCAGGTTATTGTTGATCAATTGGTTGATGCCCCATTTGAAAAATCTTTTCCTACCTTAGATCATTTTCTTGATGAAGATGTATTAGTCATTGATCACGAATTTGTATGGGACATGTATTTTGATGGATCAAGATGTTAGATTGGTTCAGGAGCAAGTGTAGTCTTGATTTCACCTAAAGGAAATCTAGTCCCTCTCTCATCCTGCTTAGAATTTCATTGCACCAATAATTTTGTTGAGTATGAAGCCTTGATTGTGGGTTTACGGGTCATGATTGTCGTGGGTGTGAAAAACATCCACATCCATGGAGACTCCAAGCTTATCGTAAACCAGGTTATAGGTGCATATCATGTTAAACAATTGAAATTATCTTAGTATAAAAATTTGGTCACAACCATACTGAAATATTTCACTAGTTACACGATCGTTAGTATTTCTCAGAGAGAAAATCACCATGTGGATGCAATGGCAAGCGTTGCTTCCCTTGTAGGAATGAACTTTGGACATGATGAATATTTTTTCATGGTACAAGTCCTTCACTCTTCGGCTATAGCTGACCAAATCCAATTCGATAACTTCATGTGTGCTCATATTGATTAAGGAGAATGGTTTGCACACATCTATAATTATCTAAAAACTGGAAGCTTTTCCGATGATGCCAACAAGAGTTTGCATGTGCGAATTCAAAAGTTGGCCGCTAATTATATCCTTTTATCAAATGTTCTTTATCGAAGATCATATAATGGTCTTCTCTTGCATTGTTTGATGAAAGATGAGGTATCCCTTGCCCTCCAAGAGGCCCATTTTGGCTCTAGAGGTGGACATTTTGGGGGGAAAATCCTTGATTCACAAGCTGATTCATATGGGGTATTATTGGCAATTAACGGAATGAGATTCCTTTGCCTTTGTCAAGAAATTCCCCAAATATCAACAACACATTAACTTGATTCGAGCCCCCACACAGGATCTTCCAACTCGAATTTCTCCATGGCCTTTTCAAACACGGGGATTGAATATCATTAGCAAGATAGCTCCCCCTTCGTCTAAGGATCATGTCTTTATCATCACTGCTACAAATTATTTCACAAAGTGGGTTGAAGCTATATTACTGAGATCCACTTCCACTGACATGATTTGTGGTTTCATCATGGATAACATTATATCCCATTTTGGCTTAACTCCTACCCTTGTTTTCGATAATGGTACACCATTTAAGAACAAAGAGGTTAAGCAATTCCTTTAAAAGTTCCACATCCAACATCATTTCTCTACACCTTATTATCCTCAATCTAATGATCAAGCGGGAGCGTCTAATAAGACTATTGAGAAGATCTTACGTAAGACTGTTACCAAACATGGCAAAGACTAGCATATCTAATTGGTGTATGCATTATGAGCCTGTCGTATGATGACTACTAGGACAACGCCCTACAACCTCATGTATGGCACCGATGCTATCATGCCTCTTGAGTTGGAGATCCAATCATTGTGTGTCTCCCTGAAAGGGGTGATTGATGATAATTCTTATCGTACCCTTTGTCTCAATTAGCTTGAGTTGCTGGATGAGCATCGTCTAAAGGTCCTTCAACATCTTCAAGCTTATCAAAAATATTTATCTCGGAAATACAACCAAAGTATGCTACCTTGAGCTTGTAAGGTAGGTGACCTAGTTCTTTGTGAGAATCAGAAAAATGTTAATGCGCCACCTTATCAAAGAGGGAAGTTTAGCCCGAATTAGTTAGGTCCATACATTGTCACCTTTGTTTATGGTTTGGGTACTTATGGTTTATCCTATATGGATGGTACACCTCTCAAAGAGTCTATCAATGCAACACACTTGTGTTGATACTATGCATAGAAAACAAGATATATCTGTGTGTGTGTGTGTGTGTGTGTGTGTGACACCTAGGTCTCTAGTGTAGTCACGTCATGGTATGTATATCTTCATCAACATGATATTTACTCATTTTTGTGTTATGGAGTAACTGTGCATATCTATTTGCACATGTGTGTGCGTGTGTACATATGTTCTATCTACATCTCCAAACATCTATATAATGACCATCATGGAATTTAATCATGCATATATATAACAATATGTAAATTAAATCATGATATACATCTAATCTAAATCATCCATCACATGAGAATACATAACGAGCATGTAAAATAACAAGTACATCCATCCATGATAACACAAGATAAGATCGAAATGATGAATCTCATACACACACACACACATATATACACACACATATATATACACACATTAACACACACACACACACACACACATACATACATACATATATATATATATATATATATATATATATATATATATATATACACACACACAGAGACACACATATATATACATATATACACATACATACACACATACATGCATGCATGCATACACACATACATACATACATTGTATGTATGTATAATGTCAATGTCAATATCGCATCACTAAAAAAGCATGCAATGCTAGCATATGTGTCACTGAAATACATGAATACATATGTATATATGTCAAAAGAATGCTCTATATAAAAAATCTAGATAAATCCCTACAAAAATGCCTCATGACCCTTGTGGTGGAAGGGTCCCTGAAGTCGTAGGTGTTGGAGGGTCCTAGTCTTAGCATGAGGGTTGTCTCATTGAGGTGGATTGTGATCTCACAACAGTGGTGCTTCGTGACTGCAAACCCCTCAGCTCCCCTCATAGTTTTGCCAAGGTCTCCCGCTGCATCATGAGCTCCTCACGTGTTGCCATCTCTCTCTAGCACGCTGCCTCCAAGTCTTCCATCAGTTGGTGCACTTGGGGGTGGTCAAGATGACCAAGTGCGCCCTGCTGAGCAACATCAAAATGTCGATGGAGGTCATCGACCTGGCTCCACAGAGCGTCACGTGCCCTCTTAGCTTGCGTCACCACTTGGTCTTTCTCTTCGAGAACAGTGTGAGCCTCCAACAAGGTCTGGTCCCTCTGCCCCGTCATGGTGGCTAGCTGCATCGCTCCCTGCACTATATCCACCTGGCCCTCCTTGTATGTTGTTCGTAGGTGTGCTACAAGCTCAAACAAATGTGCATGTCTCCCTGCTATCTGGATGGGCTGGCAGGTGTCCAACACTAGACCCCAGGTCTATACAACAGGGACGATCTCTGCGAGTTCTTGATGGACAAAGCTCAACCACTTGGTAACTCCCTCTACAAACACAAAGCATCTCTACATCAGTATCTGTAGTATCAGAATTTATACATGTATATATACATATGAAAGCATGTATGAGAAAGACTGAAATACATAGATGACAAATTGCAATGTATACCAGGATCGCCCCTCTACTAATCTGGATCCTATGGAGGCACCCTACTAGTGGATGCCCCCACAGCTGATGTTGATGCTGGTGGTTGTGCTGGTGGTGTAGATGGTGGTGCGATAGGTGATGGAGGAAGCCCCTTGGATGCAAGCACTCGTCTCTCTAGGCTCGAGCTCCCCCTTAGTTGCCTCTGTGCGAGCCTCTTTCCCTCATCGCTCAAAGAGGGATGGTCATCGCTATCCCCTCCTAAACTTTTGGCATCTCCTCTTGCTGCATCTGGAGAGAAGATCAGCACATGACCTACCCTACCCCTCCATCCTGTGAAGTTTGGGGTGACTTTGGCATCGTCAATATCTAACTAAGGAGAGATGTCGTCATTGACACTACCCTTAGAGTTGTCCTGCACATCTCCTAGGGGGGGGAGAGCTAGGTCTAAGGGTCACACCACACTCCTGGCCGATCATACATAGGTGGGTGCGATGGGTGGGATAGTCTGCACCTGCCCGAACTGCCCCATACACCATCACCATTAGTATGACATGATGATATGGTTCAGTCACCCTAGAAGGAATTGGTCTTGCTACATCCACGAAAGTTGTGTGCGGTCTGTGGTCCAATCCCCATGTCCCAGAATAGCTGCAAGATGATGTCCCCAGTCCTGAGTTGGTCTAGGGTGACCCTCCAATATGTTAGGTCACATGTCCACCACTCACCCTGCCGTAGTGGATACTAGTGTGCCCTCGACATGTCCAATGGCATCGGTACTGAGAACCTGACCGACCGCGTGCATGTGATGTGCTCAAAGATCCACACCTCTAGAAGTGTGTATGTTGTAAGGCTTTGGTACTCATGGTGTATGCACTAGGACAACTAATAGTACAGGTGAGCGAAGATGCTTCAACCCCATGCATATACCATCTCGTGCTACTCCATCTCTCGGATTAGAGGAATGAACTCGACGATCAACTCTGATCCACGACCATCTATTAGTACCCGTCGTGCTACAATCACTATCGTAATGCTTTGTACCAAGGGAACATACACTCATCTCTGGACCAACACTCATAGGTACACATGACTAGTCACATCAACCCTATACCTGAGGGCCCACTCCTACTGCCTGCTCAGCTCTACTGCCAACAAGATCGTAGATGATACTCTCTCCCCCCATATGGGTAGTCGAAGGATGCGGTACATGTCGATCAAGGTCACAATCATCTCCCTCTGTGGGCAGGTGAAATGACATTGTGTTTGCATCCCACCTCTCCATGAGAGCTCACAACATTGGGGCGTGGAACTGGAACTCCGGTAGACGAAATGTCCACCACAATCCTACTCTCTAGAGTAGCCGCTTGTTTTCCACTGACAGCTCCTCCGCCCAGTCTTGCAATGTGTGCAACATATGACCCTATGTATGCTCCCACATCTTGGGAAACATCTGCATACGAATAAAATTCTTCATCAGTCTCCATTGACGCTAAAATTTAAGATGCTATCACACTCATAAGATGCTAGTGCATTTTATGGTCGCCAACGTCCAGGTTAGACCATAACGCGATCCCTAGACACCAGTGCATGTCTAGGATGCTAGCGTGGCGCTAGGTCTGTGAAGCATCCCCTAGATGCTCGCACACTCCTAAAACCTAAAATGCTTTAACAAGTATAAAAAGACACAAAAGAGCATGATTTGAGGCGTACCTGCTTAGGCTCATCGCCTTGCTCTATTGCAGACTGCAACTCCTCGATCTTGCTCGCTCTATGCTCTTGTCTGTGTGACATTTTTGCTCGGACTCTATTCAAATCTTAGCCAAAACGCCCATGGTGAATAGTGAAAATGACCCTTCTTGGGGCCCACTCTTGTGTATATAGCCTAATTTTTGCCTAAAATTTTTCTTGCTCATTTTTGGATAATTTTGGCTCGTTTTCCTTACTGTTTTCCCCATCTTATTGGGGGAAAAACATGAGGGGGCATATATTCGCCTAAATCAGATTTTTCCTCTTCTATCCATACTAACGCTCTTAAGCATTCTTCTCGCCGAAGTAGTTTCCTCCATTTTTTGTGCTGACAAGTGTTCGACTTTTGCAGTATGAAATTTGTCATGTTGAGTGCTATGGTTTCTCATGGAGACTTGGGGGCATTGTCCGTGACTGCCGACTTGACATTTGCAGCCTCTATAGTATCCTTTTGGGCTAATTATTTATTGCACTTATTACATTTATTACACTCCATGGGCTTAATGAATTTACCTTTCTGAAACTACTTTAGTGCACCCGATCCCTTGAGTCGATCAGTCCACTAAAGTGGGGGCAAAATGTAGTGTCCTAAATTGCACCTAGTGCATTTATGACACTTACGTATAGCGCCCCATCCATTAATGACAAATTCATGATCAAAAATTTATTAGCCTCAAAGACAAAGTGCCTCTTTTTTCCCTAAAACCCCATTTGGACCTATCTTTTGTAGGACAGAAGCGCGACACGACGTCCACGCACCGTGCTAATGTCCCGATAAGTCCACAAAATCTTGAATGTTGCAGCGAGTCAGACGTTGGTCGACGCATGGCCTTTGGATCACCTTCGGTCGTAATGGCTCTTCGCGCCCCTTTCAAGTTTGAAAACTCTTCCTTGCTCATTTCGAGGGGTTCCCTTTTGGGTTCTATATGCTATGCTCTCATTTGGCTCTCACAACCCTTATTTTTCTCTTGATCTCTTCATGCTCTCTTGAAGGCTTTACCAACACTACCAAGTTACAATGTTCTTGCGATTATCTTGCAACCATCTTACCAATAAGCACACATCTTGAGCTTCGTCACACTCGTATCTTGAAAAGGGGAGTTTGGTTGCACACCTTGTCTTCTCTTTATCATTTATATTTCTATTTTATCATTGCATGCAATATATCTTTTGCATCTTTGGGTATATCTATTATTTGGGTGCATTCAACTTACCAATTTGTCATTTTATGTATTTGCAATAGGGTTTTGCTTCCATTAAGTAGAGTATAGATTCTATTTGCAGTTTTTCCAATAGTCATCTATTCCAATTTATCTATCTGGCTATCTGTGGCGGTGGAAACACCTAATTGGGGGTATGAATGAGGCAAGCCCCTATACAGCCCCAACATTTTCCCACGTCTCCATGTGTGCAGGTGACGAACAAGTTCTGTGTGGTGGAAAGGAGTCACTGTAGGATTTTGGGTAGGTTTTGTGATTTTTGGTTGTGCAAACAATAGTCTGTCGTGATGGCATCCACACACCTCGCTTGCATCCAAAACCCGAGAGCTCCCCGACCTTGTGATATGATCTATTTCAAGCTATGTGTTATACTGTCAATTCAGATTTTTATATTTTGTTATTCTAGTACTTTAAGTTGTTAATTATTTTTGATAAAGCATAAGTTTTAGTTTTAATATCCCCTGGCTCATCTTAGCGCCAGTTTGAGTGAGGTAGCAACGGATTGGTTTGTCCTCTAGGATTCATCATCTTGAAGGTGACAAATTTCGTCCTCTACAGTTGCATAGTTTTTCAAGTCTATTTTCAAATATAATATATATGACATGTTATGCTATGATTTAAAGGTATTTATATTTGAAATTCATGAATAAAATTGCTTAATTAATTGGTTAATGAATCATTTTTATAAAAAATGGCATTGTTTAATCATAATTTTCAATATGTGCATTCAAACTTTCCTCCTTTGTGCATGAGTTTTTTTACCATTAGTCCTAACTACAATATTCCCATGAGAAAATGTTGTAGAATTAAGGCTTCCCAAGGTTTAATTACTAAAGATATGGAGCCTAATATGTATAACTTATTTCATGAGAATGTTGGTGCTTCTTCCAACCCAACAAATGATGTCATTTATCCCCATTCTTTTCAGAATTCTCATGATATGGATGAATCACTACCTAGGATTACCATTGACCAATTGGAAAAGATTGCCAATGAATTTGAAAACCTTCAACAATGAATGAGTCAACAATACTCAGAAAGTGAGGCAATCCTATTGATTGAGTGATTAAAAATAATGGTGCAAAGTGATAAAATTGGTGTTGATTTGTTGCGTGGTGTTGCTCATATTGTTTACACTAATATCATTCCTAAGTTGTGTCTAAGTCCTTGGTTATTCTCAACCCACTAGTCAAGTCAGTCATTCCATTCTTATGCCTACATCCTTGCCTAGTGTGCCTACATTCACATCTTCTATCATGACCGCTTCTACACAAAAATGTTAATCCTACACATGTTAGTCATGGGGGAAATCTTGTTAATCAATATTATTACATACCTCCTTCTGTGAGTCTTCCATTTGTATCCCAATCATCTCCTATGCCCACATATCATAGTGTTCCACCTCCTTACTCTCAACCTCCACCTACATACAACAATGTTACTCCTCCATCACAATCCAATATGTCAAATTTCAATCCATCCACCAAAGAAACCATTAATAACCTTGCCCAAACTATTACATCCCTACAACAACAGTTGGATTCTATTACCCAATCCAAGTTTAATGTGCTCACATATGATGTAGCGATCCCATTATCCAATGACATTGTTTGTGTTTTCCCTCCCGAACATATGGAAGTCCCTTAATTGGAGTTGTACAATGGAAAAGGTGATCCCTTGACTCATGCAAAAACATTTCAAACTTTGTGTAGTGAATTTTCTCATGACCAAAGACTTATGGCTAAATTGTTTACTCAGACCTTTAGGGATAAAGTTTTGCAATGGTATTGTTCTTTGCCTCATTATATTACATCGTTTCAATAATTAGCTAACACTTTTATTCAACAATTTCACAATAATATTGGTCCTAAGATTACTTTGACTAATTTGAATCATCATAAGAAAGGAGTTAAAGGGAAAGTGACTAATTTTATTGTTAGATATAAACATTTTTATTCTTAAACTGCTTATCCTATGCCTGATCAGGATGTTCAAAGGATTTTTGTTGCTAATTTACAAAAAGACATTAGGGATAAGCTTCCATTTTTTGAGTTCACTTCCTTTACGCAATTGTGTGCAGTTCTTCATAATTATGAGCTTCAAGTGAGTCAATTTGAATCATCTCCTTCAATGATTCTAGTTGATAAGAATGATCTAGTACTCAATAATCTTTTGCAAAGTGCGAGCAAATGATACATCAAGTTTAGTGACAACATCAATACTCAAGTGGCAGCCACGATATCAAGTGTGGTTCCTTTATCCAAATACTTTAGAAAAGAATCTACTCCTCTTTTTGAATCTTTGCATAGTATAAAGTCAATATTGAATAAATAATGATGTGTTGAAACTTTCTCCCATCAAGCCAATTGATATCTTGAAACCTTTTCCATCTTATCATGATCCCAAAGCCTTTTTCCAATATCACTGTCAACCTGGTCATGATATTGAGAAGTGTTATAATTTAAGGAGTAAGATTCAATACTTCATTGATAATAATACTATATCTGTAGCTAGTGTGAATAACAAGGGAAATGAATTTGTGGTTCCTCCTGTAGACACCTAAAATTGTCATGTCTAGTTAAATAAATATTTTATTTATTTAATTATCTAAGCCTAATTCTTCTATTAATTAAATAAATCTTTATTTATTTAATTAATTCATTTATCCTCTTCTAGCCTTATTTCTCATTTAAATAAATACATTTATTTATTTAAATTATCCTTTTCCTAAATTAAATAAATATTTTTATTTATTTAATTATCCTACTTCTTCTATTTATTAACTAAATCTTTATTTATTTAATTAATTCATTAGCTTTTTCTACCCATGACACATGTCATTCATCTCTTAATTCATACACTACCTACCCCTTTCATTATTTTATTATTTCCTTTACCTACCCTCTAATCCTAGCCGACCTCCTTTTTACACCTCTCAATCTTATCCCTCCATTTCATATTGTGTCTTCTATTTAAGGAGATGCCTTCTTCATTATCAAACCCTAATCACTCAGCCTAATCGACAATTTGGAGGACTCGACTACACTACGATTCTACTTGCAACCACATTCCGTTCTTTGTTGAGCTCTTGTGCACATAAAATCTGAGAGCAAATATATCAAGCAAGATCAATGGAGATAGGAAGAATGGAGATCAAAACCCTATTGGACATGTGATGGTATAATCTTTGTGATTTCATTTGATTTGCATTGTCTTAGGTAATCTTCATATGTTATGGTGGATCTTTATTGATTGTTAGGCTAGGGTTTTGTGGTTGAATTCATTTAGCCTTTCAATATTGTTATTATTGTTATCCATTTTCACCATACACACCTCCTAATCAAAATCTCCAAATATTCACCACTCCTTAGCCTTCTCACTCTAGTAATATTGTTGAGTCTGAGTCTCTTTCCTTCTCTCCCGATGATCTTGGTGTAGAATATAATAATGTTGTGAATCTTATTAACAAAACTACACCTCCTAAAGACCTATGCATTAGCTTTAATTTTAGTGAGACTATTGATGCACCCGATGGCCCATTGTATATCATTACGAAGATCAAAGACAAACTCTTATGAGGAGTGCTCATTAATCCAATGTGTATGGTGAATGTGATAATTGAAGAATATCTTTAAATTTTACAATTGCATCAAGTAACATATGATAAATCTGGTGTTATGGTCAAGGTGTATGATGGTTTCTCTTGCCCTACTATTGGCTCTATTACTCTCACTATTAAGGATGGTACTAAGTGCTTAGATGTGAATTTTGCTATCATTCTTACATCAGATCAATTTCGTGTGAATTTGGGACATCCTTGGTTCTCTTCCATGAAAGCGATCCCTTCTATCGTTCAAAAATGTTTGAAATTCCATCATAATGGCACTATTATAACAATTAGTCATTGCATGTACCAACCCATGATGAAGTGTGGAAATTTCACCCTTGATTACTTTTGGCCTAAACAATTTGAGCTTCAAAGTGAGTCTCTTTTTCTATCTTATCAAAAGTGAAAAAATGAGATGATTTTATCTTTGAGCAAGCCTAGAGATCCTAGACCTATTACTCCTCCTCATGATGGACCTGACATCCTTCCCACACCTTCTATTCCTCCCATATATGACATAGTCTCGCCTCCTATGTCTTACAAAGGAAAGTTCTTGGCATCTCCTATTTTTGAACCTAGTAGATCTTCTCCCATTCCTCCTCCTTTTAAAGCTTTAAAGGAAGAGAAGAAGCCTATGTCCATCGATCCTCAACCTTACCAACCCTCAACTAAAATTAAAGGAATAATTGTGTAAGAGAACGCCAACAAAGATGTCATGCTAAGGCTCGTGAAATTTCTTCCCAAACCATTTCCTCCCCAAAGACACCAGATGTTGACTTGGTCCCATTTGTCCAGCCTTCGCCTAATTAGCCCTAGAGAGGAAGTTCAAACTAAATCACCAAGATTAAAAATGCAAAAGAAAAATGATGGTTCATGCTCTTTTCGTGTTAGAGATCTTAATTTTATTAATCTAGATGATGATATCGTTATTGCTAACAATGTTGATTCTAATGATTTCAATGATATGTATGAGTTTATTGATGTTAATAATGATCTATCTTCACTTTTTTCAAAAGCATTAACTCTAGTTCTTAATGACAAACAAAGTGAATCATCATTAGAGTATGGTACTTGTTTGGAACTTGTAGTAGCTCCATCTATTGTGCTTGAAGTTGCTCCTCTTGCATCTTGTCCACCTTCCCAAGACAATGTTCAACAAGATTGGGAAGCAAATGATTTGCTTGATTAGTTTCATTTGTGACATAGATCCTCTCTTTCTTGTTTGTATTATGTTTCCCCCGTGATGTGTTTTTGTGTTATGTTAGGTTCTCTTTAGATGAGCGTTGTCACTCTGTTGGTGCAAGGTAATAAAGAGGTTGAATCTATTGTGACATTCTTTTATTTGTATCTCAATTTTTCTATATGTTGTCTTGTGTTGTCTACTTGGGGATGATGCAAAGCATTGAGATCTCTTTTGGTCTCTTCCATGTTGACTCAAAAGACACATGTTCTATTCTTCCATTGTGCTTGTGGTTCCATTACCTTTGGGGGATGAGGTCAATTCAACACAAATATTCATGATATACATTATTTATCATAGGAGCATAATGACCCCAGAGTTAGTGGATCCCTTATGTTCTTTTATATTTTGTGACCATTATCCTTTGACTTGTCCTTTCTAGTGGGCATCTCATTGTGGTAACGTGGTTGTCTTTTGGATGCATGCTACCTTAAAGAAATCGCTCTCGATAAGACGTATGCAATTTCTGTAACTTGAGGTCATACACTTCACTCAATGTTATACTTTATGCACACACCATGACATGTTTTTTATACTCAAGTTACTTTGCAAACCGAGCCTTTTGCTTTGTAATTTGATATTTTTTTTTCATGACTCATAGTAAGCAAACCTTCTAGGCTAGAAGTCATGTGCTTTCTCTCTTTTCTATTTCTTATGATGTACCTTTTATCTAAATATTAGAGTAGTAAGATCATAAAAGTCCCTGGGGGCTTAGTGTGTCTTGTCTCTTTAATATCTTGATGAAAGTTTTCAATGTAAACCTTTGTACCTTACTATGAGTATGCTTAGTCTCATACTCCCGCTAAAGTGGGGGCTAAATATATCGTCCTAAATTGTACTTGCCTACAATTTTGTCCTCACTCAGGCCTCACTTTGGCGTTTTGTCCTCCAAGGCCTGACTGAAGCACTTATTCTGCTCACACCAACTATCAAACATAATTGTTCACTGTCTCCCCTTGATTCTGGAGCCTTAATTTCAATGATCATGGCACTAGGCACCATGGTCCTCTAAAAAAGGGCCCATTTTGGGGCCTCATAATGGTCACATAATCTGGGCAAGGATTTGGATATTGTGTAGGCCAATGTTAGAATTTTTTTTTTTGACTATCAAATATAAAAGGAGGTCTACCCCTCTCATTCAAAACCCTAATCGATCAATTAAGCAATTACACTCTAGCAAATTCAAGTGAGCAAGCAATCGGTCTTCTATCAAGCATTGGAGCAAAAGTGAAGTCAAGATTCAAGCATTAGAGATGACATTCATGTTCTATGTTTTATGAAGACAATCTACATGAAACCTTGATTCCTTTGTGGAGATAAACAAAACTTCATTAAAGGTATATCATTAATGTTTCAGTCATTTTTAGCCTTTCCCTTAAAAGGAAAGTATTTTATTATAGTACTTCATTTACATTTTCAATTCAATTTTATGGTTAATTCCAAAACCGGGGTTTGATCTAGGGAAAACCCTTAATCCCATCAATTTCCACCTTCTTTTGTGTGTGCAGGAAATAGGTACAGAGATGTGTTCGAGAGGATAGATAGGATTCGTAGAGACGAATAGGTTCAACTTTTGATTGCGAGAAATTCAGAGGACCATGATGAATTGATACTACTTGGTCCCGAAAAATTAGGTTGAACTTTTGGGAACAAATCTGGATCATCCTCTTCTGCTCACATCTAGGTTGGTGGCTCCGTACGACATCTGTAACTCACTATTTCTATCAGATTGCTTCAATAATTTAGTATCTTGCCCTAATCTTCAAAAATTCAAATCAATTCAATTTAAGGAGGATTGAGCCCCACCAAGGAGGCCTAGAATCTGATCAAAATCTAGATCTATCAAGGCCAAACCTATTAGATTCCTCCCCCCTTAATGTATTGGTGAATTAGGACTTGTTAGTGGTTTTATTATATAATTTAACCCTAACCCTAATTTTTCCACCAATACATTAGCTACTCCTTATATGTATACTCTAAAGTTCTATAGAAAGGTAATTAAGTACCTACAAGATGTCTTCTCTAAGATTAATTTCACTTGGCTTTCTCGATCTTAGGCTAAAGCTAAGTTTCATTTAAGCCACATAGACCAAACAACCTCGCAAATGATTATTAAGGTTGTGTCTCCTCAACAGTTGCACAAAGTATTTGTTCCAACTATATGTTTAAAAGGATGTATGTGGATTTTGTTTTCCAATAATTAAAAAAAATGAATACAAAGCAATCTCTTCAATCCAAAAACATTTTCAAACAATGTAGAAAGTTGTTGTGGAGTTCCAAGTTGGTCATTTTGCTTGGCGTTTTCTTTACTAGAGCCTTCTTATTATAACTCAACTAATACATTTTAGCTTATCTAATCCAAGAAGTATGTTTTGTGGGCAACAATAAACTCTTCTTCATATTTTCTAGTTCTATGTTCATGGGGCAAAATGTGTTGCAATGGGTCCATAATTTTGTAGGCCTTTAAGATGGGAACCCTTTACTTAAAAAATGTTCTTCTTAGTGATATGGCCAAATGTTCTATAAAGTTCTCTTAGCCATGCCATGCTATGCTTTTAGATTGAATTTTTTTTAATATATGAAAAGATACAAATTCTATTTTTTCTCATGATGTCATGGATGCTCTACTCACTCCAAATTGTCGACGATTTCTAATTTACTCATGTAGATTCAAGTTCAAGGTAGGAAAGTGACCTTGGAGGTCCAACACCTATAAACCTTTCCTAATCATTGAGGGAACACCCCTTGCATTATAGCTAAGGTTTTTCCTTCACCTTTGGTGTTAGATTCCCCCACTAGGACAATGTTGTAGTTGTTCTAAACCCTCTATTCACCATTCTTAAAACCATGAGAGAGCTTCTACTCTTTTATCACTATTGCTAACTAGGTAACATTTTGGTTGGACCTTGCGACCACCTTCATTAGCTAACCATTGCAATATAGTTGGTCCTTAACTCCATTCCACCCACTTGTGTCCTCTTAATGACATGAGTTGGCCCTCTAGATTAGGAGAAATTCCCTCGATTATCAATGGCTATATCTTCATAAAGGACTATACATGACTATCTATAACAAGATCTCAAGGAAAAAAAAATTGCTATTCTCACTTGTAAGTTCTTATAAAAGAAAGCAAGAATATACCATATTTCAAATAAAATAATTTTGAGTGACAAATTCCATTGCCACACCTATATCCCCACCCCTCCAACCTCCAAAATCTGAAATTATCTTTACTTCTTAATTGCTATAATTTCTTTTTAATTATATTGAAATGACAAATATTTCTTTTCGGAAATTGTAACCTTTTTAATGTGATAGTTACCTTTTTGGTCCACATGTTTATCTTAATTCTTACTTTTACCAATTTAACTTTATCACATGAACCTAATACTACCCATATTTTTTTGATCCCCAAGTATACCTTTTCACTATTATTTTTAATCCTAAATGAAATGTACTTAAATGCAACTGGGTCCCACCCAGCCGAATTGGAAATTTTTTTAATGCAACCTACTTAATTTAGGATAGGATTTGAGCGTTCCAAACAGGCGCGTGCAGCTCATCTTAGGACGTCTTGTGAAATGAAGGGGCGGAAGGTTTTCATATAAAGAGCAGAAAGTTTTTGTTTTAGAATAAGCCCAAGTACTAGTGATTTGGTCATGGCCATCACTGTTTCAGCTTGTCGGGCGCACCTGTTTAAATGGTGCGGGCAAGATGGAACTCCTCACAAGCAAGTGAAATTGCTGCCCAGAGCTCGGTGCCACAGAAAACTTACAATCGTTCTATCATGCGATTATGACTGTTCTAGTAAGTCTCATTTTCAATTTCTAACCGAGACACGTATACTCTATAATTTGAACTTGATGCATACACAATGAATATCCACCAGCTTTTGATGGAAGTGAATTTTCTTATGCATGCACACAAGTTCACAACCAAATATGTTCTGTGCTCGTATCGTGTTTTTCCCAGAAATTTGGCATGTACAGACCAGTTTTGATTTGTTCGTGCGCACTGCTGCATTTGTGGATACTATTCAGTGAATTTGTTCGTAGGGTCACTTGTTTGGGCTTTCTGTTTATTCTCGGTAATTCTTGGTTGAGGCTCTGGGCCGCTCTTAATGAGTGAGTAAGCTCAGACCACATTCTTAACATTTTAAATACAGGTCATGTTTGAATGTAGACCATTTGTTTTATACCACAACCTAACACATGTCCTGGATTTATGGATCACCTTATTGTAATGGAGAGATTTCAATTTGCTTCATACTCTTACTAGTATGCTCCGTGACTATCACAATTCACCACAATGGTTTGAGTTCTCATCGGAATCACTGTTTTGTTTTTTACACTGATGGTGCATAGCGCTCTAATGTTAGCCCATCCTTTACTACGATGCCGATTTCAAAGCTCCCCGCAGAGGACACAGACACGAGAGGTCAGGCAATCGGTGACCAAAAGTTTGCAATCCATCGCAGGAGGATTGCGCCAGGCCTGCAAATTATAATGATCCTATTGTTTCCCACCTCTGTACCTGATGAATATGTTTACCTTACACAGCATCTATGTTGACAAGTTCCATTTGCTTGGTGTACCCTACCAGTAGGTCAGAATTGGAGTCTGTTTGGTGGTGGGGGTGTTCACTTGACCAGCTATGTAATAAAGTTGCTCCTGTATGCTGATGATCTTTTTTTAATGGCAAAAACAATGCTCGATTTGAGGGAACACGTGAAATCTCTAGAATTGTTTTGCCAAGAGGTTGGGATGCAGGTGAACACTGGCAAACCTAGGGTCATGATCTTTAGCATGAAGAGAAAGAAGGTTCATATGGAATTTGTCTTCCAAGACAGCCCTTTGCAAGTGGTTAATGATTATAAATATATTGGCTTTGATTTTCACAATAAGCTCAGCTAGGAGATATGTAGAGCAAAAATGATACAAGGAGAATAGAAAACCTTATATTCATTACAAAATAGATGCAGAAGGACTGAATTGTGAGATTAGAAAACTAAGAAAACTCTTTTTGGGTTGCTGTTAGTGCCAGTGGTTCCATATAAGTGTGAAGTTTGGGGTGGCAACATATCAGCAATGAAATGGAGACGTATAGATCAATTACAAAAGCATCCAATCACAAGCGGCCTCAAAATAAAATTGTTTGTTCCCTATGAAATTGCCTTAGCTGAAGCTGATGCCATTCCTTGTGGAGACATCGGCTATGATCCGGTTGCTAAGTTATTTGAAGAGGTCAGAGAACATGGAATTGTCTTGTCGGCCCAAAATGGTGGTAGAAGAGAAATTAGATAGAAAGAAGAGGATATGGATGAAACAAAATGACAAGTGGATGAATAGGTGGGGTATCAACATAAAAGAGTGCCCAAATAACAAGGGGCAATTAAAAAGTACATGCAAGAAAAAGTCAAAGATAGCATGTGGACAAGGCAACTTGGGAGGAATTGAGAATATGATATCAAGCATTTCAATTCTTCATATGACCACACACAAAAGAACCATATAGGAGTGCAAATAAAATGGAAAGCAAAAATGATGAATGGACAAGGCAACTTGGGAGGAATTGAGAATATGATATCAAGCATTTCAATTCTTCATATGACCACACACAAAAGAACCATATAGGAGTGCAAATAAAATGGAAAGCAAAAATATTAATGGCTCAGCTAAGAACTAGTTGCACCAACCTAGGTGTGAGACCGAAAGGTGGATGGTGCCTAAAGAAGAGTGGGCAGATAGAATATGCCGTTTTTGTACTTTGGAGCTGGTGGAGATGGAATGACACTACATCATGGAGTGTCTAATATATATGGAATTTAGGCCAATTACATTAAGATTTTAAATGTGGTCTCCTTGAGTAACCTGTTTGAAGAAGAAAGGATAACAAAAATTGCTAACTACTTAGTCAAGACTCATAGCAAAAGATCCAAGATCCAAAAGGAAAGGGGGATCCAATAGGTGTGGTGTTGGTGGTTTGCTTGTTTTGGACTTTTGTGCTTATTCATGTTGTTGGCTACTTGTGGGTCCCATAGGTTGTTTGGCCTTGTGGATGTTTG
Organism: Cryptomeria japonica; assembly: GCF_030272615.1. Taxonomy (NCBI): domain Eukaryota; kingdom Viridiplantae; phylum Streptophyta; class Pinopsida; order Cupressales; family Cupressaceae; genus Cryptomeria; species Cryptomeria japonica. Next base: position 434,066,422 of record NC_081410.1, read on the forward strand.
AAAAACCTTCATACATTAATACTTTTCCAGACACTCCTTTGATTACCCGACTCTTGGTACCCTTATGATTACTTGGCTCTTTGCCCAATGGAATAAGCCTGTAATGTGGAACAACAACAATGAAAATCTTGGAAAGCCCAATGGAATAAGCCTGTAATGTCGAACAACAACAATGAAAATCTTGGAAAGAGATTTCCTTTGTGTTTGAGAGAGGGCATCTCCTTGTTAAGATGACATTTTTTTGTTTGATTTTTCTTCCCTCAACACTTAGATGTGCGAGGGGAAATAGATAACAAAACTGGTTAAGGCTAGACTAATGATGGTAATTGTACATGTCATTTGTTGACTTAGAGGCACTCAAGAAATTGCTTGATTTCCTTTCCCAAGAAATGGTAAGCTGGAAAACATGGAGACAATGACAAGGAGACGACAATAATGAAATTGATCATTTTCTTCTTCCTATTAAATGTGGTTTCAGATATGATTCAACCTCTATTTCCTGAAGAAGAGTGACATGTTTCATAAGAAACTCCAAGAAATGCAGAATTTTCTTGAAGTTTCTTATAAGTCTGGTCTGAAAAGGATTCTCTCTCAACACCCCTGGTGGGTAAAACAGTGTGTTAATTTTAGCAATCAGATTAAACAATAAATAACAGAGAATCAGAATGCAAGGAAGAACAAACACAAAACACACAGATACCCTGGGAAAACCTCCCTCTTGGAGGTGAAAAACCCAGCCACTAATCTCAGATCTTTATTAGGCAACACCAATTTAATTTACAATGAGCTTCACTCTTTAACAGCAACCTAATCACAGTAATATTTCTAACCCAGGGCACACTGAAATGATGAACTTATCTGCTGAAGTTTGCTGCCCTTTAATGATATTTGCAGATCTCCAAAGGTGATCGCTGTGCTCTTATTAAGTTCGCTCTGCTACTAATAAGGTTTGCTGAGCCTTCAACCAAGTTTGCTGTGATCTAATGATGTTCGCTGTCTTCCGATTAGGATTCACTGTCTTCTAGATATGTCTGCTGATCACTGGATATGTTTGTTGTCTTCTTGATGACAGATAGAAGATATTCGCTCAATGTGATGAAGACAATTCGCTGAATGTGTTCACTGAATGAATTCGCTGTGTGTGTTATATTATACAATGATTGATGCCTTGTATATATAGGAGACTTATCCTTTTAATTCTCCCAAGTCGGCTTGCATGAAGAACATATTTAATTACAATTCAATGCTTTAAGGTTGGCGCCAAAACTGAAATAGCCCTCACGTTACAAGTGATCTTAATATAGGTCAGCCCCAACATGTTTTAATACAAGTTACATTCAATATAGGTCTTGTCCTATCCACAAGTTACATTATATATAGGTCTTGCCCAATATTCATAGCAAGATATAATTACAAGTTACATGTAATCCGAACTTAGCTATAATTTCAACACTCCCTCTTAGCTAGAGAGGATTTAGTCAGCTATAGTGCTTCATGGACTTCTTTATGAGATTCATCTTACATTGCCTATAGAGGATGAATGTAACCTGCAAGAAAACAATCAAAACTTTCCATCTTGCATTGCCACAGAGGATGGATCCACCTTGCATTGCCTGCAGAGGGTGGAAGAGGTCTTTCACCTTAAGCTTCTCCCAGAGAAGGATATACTGTCACCTTGCATTGCCCGCAGAGGGTGACTCCACCATGCATTGCCCGCAGAGGGTGGAAGATGCTACTTGATGCATCACTGAGACTGAGACTCCCTCTCAGTCATAGCTAGATTCTCCACAATTCTAAGCCTATCTCTGAAGTATTCAAACTTCACACGAGCAAGGGGCTTGGTGAGAATGTTTGCAACCTGCTCATCAGTGCTGACATATTTCAGCTGTAGGGCACCTCTTTGTACCTGTTGTGACCATTTCACACATTGCCCCATTGCAAATGGGGACCCTTGCTTTTTGCTTTCTAGGGTTTGTTTTCTAGGTCTTTTAGGGTTTTGTCTGTTAGCCTTTAACTTTCGAGTGTCGCCAAGGGGATCACCTGGATAGTAGGTCCTGCTTGAGTGAGGTCAAGTTGATGAGTGATGAAGTCTGGAATGTCCTGATCCTGAAATTTGGCTAAGTTTGGAATGTCCTGATCTTGAAATTTGACTAAGTCTGGAAAACTGAAAATCCTCCAAAAACTAGATTTTGCAATATAGCTCCTGGAGGTTTGAAACCACTCTCAAACATCCTGAAAGTATATATGGAATATAACTTAAAGTACTTATACTTAAATGTTATATTCCATAAAATGATCCTGACGGAGAGTTCAAAAAGTCAAATTTCGCTCCTGACCCTTCTAAAGGGTCCAAAGCAAATTTCGCTCCTGACCCTTCCAAAGGGTCCAGAGCGAAATTCTCCATATGACATTCTAGTTTGACCCAAACTTAGAACCAACTCGTTCCCAGGCATCTTTGAGGGCAAAACACTTGTTTGGATGGAGAAATGTGAAAATGAAGTCAGGATTTTGGCCAAGATTAGGAATTTCGCTCCTGACCCTTCCGAAGGGTCCAGAGCGAAAATCCTTATGCACCTCAATTTATCACTTATCAAGACCAAGTTCCTAGTTTCCAAGGAATGTGTGGAGGTGTTTTTGAATGTTCTTACCTTGAGAGGGAGTTGGATGATTTCAAAGATCAAGATTTTGCTTAAAAGGTGATTTTCGCTCCTGACCCTTCTAAAGGGTCCAGAGCGAAAATCAATCTAGGACTCATTTCTTGCCTTATTTGGTCAAATTGAAAAGTCTAAGGCATGTTGAAAGAGAAAATGGGCATATTGAAATCTTTAAGGACGTTTGAAGGAGTTAAGGAATGAGTGTTTTAGCCAAGGAAGGAAATTTCGCTCCTGACCCTTCCAAAGGGTCCAGAGCGAAATTCCTTGCAAGTCTATATTTTTAACCTTGCTTGAGCTTAAAACCTTGTTCCTAGGGCGAAGAAAGATGAGAATTTACCTTGCAATAAAGATTGGGTTTGAAAGAATGATGATTTTGGTCTAAAAAGGGAAAATCGCTCCTGACCCTTCTAGAGGGTCCAGGGCGAAATTGAGCAAAATCTATCTTTTCCCTTAGTTTCATGCCAAATCTAGTGTGGATCATGATTAAAGAAGGCCTTAGGAATGACTCCAAATTGCCAATGATTATCAAGATTGAAGGAATTGAGCCCAAATGAGAAAAATCGCTCCTGACCCTTCCAGAGGGTCCAGGGCGAAAATTCTTCAAACACCTATTTTCCCTTGCGAAATCAAGTGAAACTTGGGTTGAACGTGAAAGGAGAAGTGTTTTTTAGCCTTGAAGGTGAATTGAAGTTGAAAGGATGGAGGAACATGCTCAAAACTTGAAAATCGCTCTTGACCCTTCCAAATTTTCCAGAGTGAAAAACACTAAAACCATCCTTTTCTCCAAATTTTGGGCAAGGCCAAGCTTAGACATGGGTGTAAAATGACATTTGAATTGCCTTGAAGTTGGGTTGGATTGCTAAGGATGCACGTTTTGATGCCAAGAGGAAAATTCGCTCCTGACCCTTCCAGAGGGTGTAGGGCGAAATTTCCAAATCCTCCTATTTTCCTTGCATTTCAAGATGAGATTTTGGTTTTCATGACTTGAAGGGGAGTAAGGCAAGATGTTTTATGCCATGGAAGTGATTTGAAGATGAAAGGATTGGAAAATAGGCCTAAAACCTAAAAATCGCTCCTGACCCTTCCAGAGGGTCCAGGGCGAAAATCTCAAAATCCCCTATTTTGCCTTGCAGGAATGAACCAAGCTTGGATGGAGTGAAAGAAGAAGACCTTTGCCTAGCCTTGAGGGGTGGATTCAAAACAAAATGATGAAGAAGTAAGCTCAAGCAAGAAAAATCGCTCCTGACCCTTCCAGAGGGCCCAGGGCGAAATTCACATGTTCACCTAATTTCCTCATGAAAAATGATATAAAATTGAAATGCAAGACTTTGATTAGGTCAAAGCACACACGACCTCACCTTCCAGGAGATTTTGGAGCCAAGGAATGAGGTATTCAAGACCTAATTTGAAAAATCACTTCTGACCCTTCCAAAGGGTCCAGGGCGAAGTCATCAGGAACTTTCATTAAGCCTTAATTAAACTTCCATATTCCCAAATTTTTACCAAATTTGCTAAAATTAAAACATTTGGGGAGGTTAAATTAAGTTCGCATAATTTGAGGCCTTTGTAATTGAATTAATTAATTTTCAAGCCTTAAAATAAATGTAAAAATCCACCCTTAAAGCTTTGAAATTAATTCAAAAAATGAAAAAATTAAGTTGAGCGCTCAATATTTGTTATTTGCCTTTATTTGCCAAGTCGGCCATCCTTCAAAAGGGGGGTTTTATTTCATTTTATTTCCTTTTTATCAAGTCGGCCTCAACAAGAATTAGGGTGAGCGCCCTATATAAGGAAGGAGTATTGTTTCAAAATTCAAATCATTCATTCATTCCTTCTTATGCGAACTTGAAGAGCATATTTGGAGGTGCGAAATTGAGCAAGTTGGAGGATAATTTCCAGATTTTGGAAGGTATTTGAAGGCGAATTTCCAGATTTTGGAGAAGCTAGTGGAAGGTGAGGCCTTTTGGAGGCTAATGGAGGCATAATTCATCCAAAGGAAGACCACAATTCAACCCTTGTCTAGCAAAATCCGGTCTTCTTTCATCATTTTCCAAGGTTTTATAGTTAGGCTTTCAAAGGAGAAGGTATGAAGAATCATTTTGAAGTTCTTATTCAAGATTTATTTTGATTTCATTGCCATTAATTTGAAAAATTAGAATTCTGGATTTATCATTTCATTTCCAAATTAATATCTTAAATCATTCCCTTGGAAGGTCCTAAATTCTATGCTTTAAGGTTTGATGCTCAAAGACTAACTTTAATCTTTTGTGTAGGCATCAAATGGCGACCCCGGAGTCGGAAGATCAACTACTTGGCGGACCCTCATCAAAGAAGATCAAGTCAGGACAAGGACGATCTCCTCCAGTCCAGCATCATTAAGGACGACCTTCTCCATCTATCTTCCAGTCCAGCATTTGAAGGAAAGCATCACCAAATTGAGAAACAACCAAGTGTTAGACAAGGTGGCATCCTAGTCATCACTCCTCCAGTCGGGTTGGTCCACCTCAGCATGTCCAGATTCAATGTACTTGACTCATTAAAGGTGGCACAAACTTCGATGTACCTACCCCGGCTATCCATTGGTCGAATATTCTAGAGAAGACGTGAGTCCAAATAATGCAATTATTTCATTGGTTAGAATTAAGTTTGTTGTAACAAACCCTAATTAGGGTTTCATTGTAAAATCTTGGCCATTGATCTCAAATTGATCTTAGCCATTGAATTGTATTAAGGGCACTATATAAGCCCTGACTCTTCATTTTGTAAAGGCTAATAGAAAGTAGTTAGTGAATAGTGGAACAATAGTGAGTCAATAGTTAATAGTAGGTGAATAGTTAGCTAGTAGCGAATAATCAGTTGATAGAATAGCAATTAGAGTAGAATAGCAAGAGAAGGCAAAGATTGTTGCCAAGATGTTGTAAAAGACTTGTAAAACTTCATTGAAGAAATGGTGAAATCTATGGGTCGATTCAACAATTTGCATGGTCTCTATACTTCTCAAATTTGATTTCATGTTATTAGATGAGTGGAAGAAATGTGTTTGATTGATGGTGAAATTCATATATCCATACTACTAGCAGTTTGTTGATTGCAGACTTGCCTTGTGTAGTCAACTAGAATCATTCAGCTTAAGCTCAACTTCAATTGTCGCTTCTTCATTGTTATGCATCAGCCTGATGGTGTCTATGCCTGTAGCGATGATCTAAACATCATAAAGCTTTCCTCCGAAGATCACACTAACCTTGTGGAGATGGTCCTGGGATGTCAAGACAAGACTTAGTTAGAATTTCATCAAAGATCAATCATTGCTCCTACATTCTTAGTGTCAGAATTAGATCCTTTCCTCGCCCTCATCCTTTTCCTTTTTTTTTCAAAACCTAGGCCAGTGAAATCTTGTGATTCCAGCAAATCAGACGTTTAGGTCATTGAGTGTAAGTCCCCTTGTGATTCCAGCAAAATCACATCATACCATAGAGAGCTTATCCACACGTAGAGATCCTACATACAAAGAACCTTGAAGTCATCTCGATTGATCCTTTTCGTGACATCTTCAGCATTCAGAGACTTTATTCAAGAGAGGATAAGGTATCCTTTAGGTATTTTATTTTGTGTTCACATGTGCATTAAAAAAACATCAACAGTACCATGTCACGAACATAGTGATAGTGAGTTTCCACATTTTTTGATTTGTCACGAAACACAAGATTAGCAGACATTTTAATACAACTTTGATTATCACAATGAATAACTGTGAGTTTCCAAGGTTGTCCAAACAACCCAGCAAGAAGCTTCCGAAGCCACACTGCTTGTCTTGAAGCAACACTCGATGCAATATACTCAGCTTCTGCAGTACTCAAAGCTACTAAGGACTATTTCCTGCTGGCCTAGGAAATCACAACAGAACCTAGACTGAAACAGATACCTTAAGTGCTCTTCCTACCTGTAACATTTCCTGCCCAATCAGAATTTGAGTAACCTTCCAAGGTAATGATAGAGCTGATTGGATATTTCAGCCCATAGCCAACAGTTCCATGTAAGTATCTCAGAATATATTTGGCTACAACAAGGTGAACGTGCTTTAGCTTTTTCATAAACTGGCTGAGTGCACTCACTGCATAACAGATGTCTGGTCTAGTGTTCACCAGGTACATCAAGGATCCAACCAACTGCCTGTACTCAGAAGGATCTGCAAAATTAGAGTTAGCTGCAGATAAACTCAATTTCTTCAAGTTAGTTTTCATAGGAGTAGACATAGGTTTGCAATCCAACATTCCAAATCTATTCAAAATATCAACAGTATATTTTCCTTGACTTAGAATGATTTCATTAGGTCTTTGCCACACTTTTAACCCTAGAAAGTAATGAATTAGACCTAGATTCTTCATTTCAAATTCAATAGCTAATTCTTTCTTACATCTAATGATGAGACTATCTTCACTAGTTAGAAATAAATCATCCACATATAAAACCAGAATTAGCATTTTATTACCAAATACTTTAAAGTAAAGGTTAGGATCAGCATCATTCTTGTAGAATCCCAGACTTACTAAATACTTATCAATTCTTTCATGCCAAGCTCGAGGGGCTTGCTTGAGGCCATAAAGAGCTTTCTTTAATTTGCACATGTGAGATTCCTTGCTATGAATCTCATAATCTTCTGGTTGCTCAACATAAACGTCTTCCTCAATGACACCATTAAGGAAGACTGTTTTTACATCCATCTGATGCAACTTCTAGCCTTTAGTTGCAGCAAGAGCTATAATAGTTTTAATAGAAGTATATCTAGCAACAAGAGCAAATGTTTCCTCATAATCTATACCTTCCTTTTGAGAAAAACCACGAGCAACAAATCTAGTTTTATATTTCTCAATACTACCATCAACAACATGTTTAATTTTAAACAATCATTTAGAAGAAACAACAGACTTACCTTTAGGTCTAGGCACAATATCCCAGACATCATTCTTGATGATGGATTGATACTCTTCGTCCATAGCTTGTTTCCATGTTTGCTGGTTCATAGCTTCTTCTATGCTTGATGGTTCAGTCTCAATTATATTGCACATCATTGCAATACAGTTTGAGAATTTCTGAGGTCTTCGACTTTCTCTAAATGTTCCTTGGGGAGCTGCAAACTTTTCTGCTTCTTGAATTGTGCTCCTAACCCAAAGTGGTCTTTTCTTGCTAACTGCAATATCTCTAGGTCCATCAGTTGGATCCAAGGGCTCAGAAGGATCACTACAATCAATGTGTTGAGGATGCTCAATAGGCTCCCTCTAAATCTCAAGGGACTCTCTCTGAATCTCAGGGTTAGTATCAATATCCATATTTTGATTATCAACAATTTCCTTATCATTGTTAGCAAGATAACCTTTAGATTTCTTAAAAGCAATATTCTCTTCAAAAGTAACATCTCTACTTACCTCAATATACCTTTGTCTTGGAATGTAGATGCAGAAAGCTTTGGAGGTCTCACTTTATCCAGCCTTTCTTCCCGGATTGTTCTAGCTTAGCTCTCTTTTCCTTTGAAACATGAACATAGATAGGACTTCCAAAAATCCTTAGGCGACTGATGTCTGGTTTGACTCCAGTGAAGGCTTCTTCAGGAGTCATGTTCTTCAATACTCGATGAGGACATCTATTTTGAATATATACTGCAGTTTTGGAAGCCTCGGCCCATAGGAAGGTTTGAAAATCCTGATCATGAATCATGGCTTTAGCAGCTTCAACAATGGATCTATTCTTCCTTTCAGCTACTCCATTTTGCTGAGGATTTTAGGGAACGCAGAACTCCCTCTTAATTCCTGTCTCTACACAAAAATCATGAAAGCTACTTGAGGTGTATTCACCTCCATTATCAGATCTTAACACTTTAATTCTTTTACCAAACATATTCTCAGCTAAGGCTTTAAATTCTTTGAACCTACTTAGTACTTCATCAGATTCTTTTGTTTTCAAAAAATAAATCCAAGTCTTTCTAGAAAAATCATCTATGAATGTAACATAATATAGAAATCCACTGGGAGAAGGAACTGACATAGGTCCACATAAGTCAGAATGGACAAGTGCTAATTTTTCCTTGGCTCTACTTTCACTTTTATGAAATGGTCTTTTAGTGTTCTTACCTAATGCACAACCTTTGCAAGTATCATCATGAAAATGACTAAGTTTAGGCATACCTTTAACTATCTTTTCAAGCGAAGGAAGTGCTTGGAAGTGAAGGTGACCAAGCCTTCTGTGCCATAGCTCGCTAGATTCGGGAGCCTCATGAATGAGTGCTTGAACAGGGTGAGCTAAAAGCTTATACAAACTATCATATCTATTTCCAATAACATGAGCAAATTTAAAACTAGATTTCTTAGGCCATGCAAGTACTCTACCCGCAGAAAATGCTACTTGATAACCTTTATCTTCTAGGGCAGAAATGGAGATTAAATTTCTTTTAATTCTAGGAACAAATAAAATATCACTAAGATGCAAGGAGATACCAGATTCTAAATTTAAAGAAGTATTACCAAAACCTCTTACCGAATACCGAGCATCATCACCAATTACCACATGAAGGTTGGACTCTTTCTCCATTAAGTCTGAGAGGTGCTCCCGGTACCCTGTGATATGTTTGGATGCACCACTGTCTATCAACCAAGTGTTGCTGTCAGTTTGCACACTGCTGGATAAGGCATAAATGAAGAGGAAGTCTTCGTTATCCTTTGAATCTGCAACTTCATTCAGGTTTGCTTCTCCTTGCTTGGGTAGATTCTGACATTCCTTAGTATAGTGTCCAAACTTATCGCATCTGAAGCAACGGACACGTGAAAGATCCATTGGCTTCTTCCTTGAATCATGAGCAACAGTAGGTTTGAAATCTCTATTTCTTTTGAAGTTGTTCTTCTTCCAATGATCACCCTTCCTTTTGACACATTCAGATGCAAGCATGTGATGGTCACCTCCATGAGTGCCCTTGAGCATTCCTCTTGCAGCTAAGCGTGATTCTTCTTGAATGCAATCAGACCGAAGGCGATCAAATGTGAGAAATTCAGATCTTCCGCTTATGCTTTGAATGAATGGATCCCAAGAATCAGGAAGTCCATTAAGTGCAATCATGACAATGTCCTTGTCCACAACTTCATTTCCAATGGAGCTGAGTTGATCCTTCAATTATGAAATTTTCATGAAGAAGGACATTACTGAATTTCCCTTACCCATCTTGACTTGAAGTAGTTGCTGCCTTAGGGTAAGTGCCCGGCTGATGTTGTTGATCTCATACATTCCCTCTAAGTGTTTGAACATCTCCCTGGCTGAAGGTAGCTTGGAGATGATTGGAACAAGATGATCCTTTACAGAATCAATTAGGAACTTCTTGGCCTTAAGAGCATTCTTCTTGAACTGCTTTAACTCTTCAGGATCTGAGGGCTCAGGTAGATACTTATCTTCTACAAATTGCAGCAGATCAATCTCTTCAAGGGCAAGGAGAACACGAACCTTCCAAGAGGTAAAATTAAGAGCCCCATCAAGTCTATCTTCTACTTTCAGACCTGTCACCATCTTGAAAATAAAACAACAAACTAAAAGTGAAAGCTTATTGTTAATTTGATTACTCAGAATGAACCTAAAGCTCTGATACCATGTTAATTTTAGCAATCAGATTAAACAATAAATAACAGAGAATTAGAATGCAATGAAGAACAAACACAAAACACACAGATACCCTGGGAAAACCTCCCTCTTGGAGGTGAAAAACCCAGCCACTAATCTCAAATCTTTATTAGGCAACACCAATTTTTTTAACAATGAGCTTCACTCTTTAACAACAACCTAATCACAATAATATTTCTAACCTAGGGCACACTGAAATGATGAACTTATCTGCTGAAGTTTGCTGCCCTTTAATGATATTTGCAGATCTCCAAAGGTAATCGCTGTGCTCTTAATCAAGTTCACTCTGCTACTAATAAGGTTCGCTGAGCCTTCAACCAAGTTCGCTGTGATCTAATGATGCTCGCTGTCTTCCGATTAGGATTCACTGTCTTCTAGATATGTCCGCTGATCACTGGATATGTTCGCTGTCTTCTTGATGACAGATAGAAGATATTTGCTCAATGTGATGAAGACAATTCACTGAATGTGTTCACTGAATGAATTCGCTATGTGTGTTATATTATACAATGATTGATGCCTTGTATATATAGGAGACTTAGCCTTTTAATTCTCCCAAGTCGGTTTGCATGAAGAACATATTTAATTACAATTCAATGCTTTAAGGTTGGTGCCAAAACTGAAATAGCCCTCACGTTACAAGTGATCTTAATATAGGTCAGCCCCAACACGTTTTAATACAAGTTACATTCAATATATGTAATATCCTGGATAATTTTTTTTTTTGTTTTTAAGAGCAATAAGAATTACAAACAAACACATAACCCGTTAAGGTTAGAAAATATAATCTCAAAGCTTGCTGAAATTGCAACCCTTCCACTTTCTGATCACCAAGTGCCCAATGTGGGAAGGTGAGAGCATACGGTGATAAGGGGTTCGTTAGCTCACTAATCTGCTGGAAATTATAAAGCAAATACAATATTGGGTGGCAAGCCAGCCCCTTCTGCTTATCCAGCGGGAAAGCAAGGAACTTGGTGGTGAATCTGCCAAGAGAACAATACTGCAGACACAAATCACTCTACCACAATATTTCAGTGGGAGGACTGAATTGCAAATTACTCAACTCAACCGCTTATGCAGCAGGAGGATCATTACAACCAACATCACTCGACCGCTTATGCAGCAGGAGGATCATTTCAACCAACATCACTCGACCGCTTATGTAGCGGGAGGACTGAATTACAAATTATCAGATATAGGCGGCAAGCCAGCCTCTTCCACTTTTCAGCGGGATATGAGATTACAATCCATAATGGGTTAGTAGTACTACTACTTAACCTTACAATAAAGAGGAAAGTGAGATTAGAAGAATATTGCTGAACATAAGAGATAATGATCATGAAATTCATTCAACATAAAAAATAGCAGGCTGGAAATGCATAACCAACAACCCATAAACTCACTAAATTACTCATATCTCACTCAAATCTCACTCAATTCACCCCAAATCACTCCCAAACCAATACTAGACTAGCAACAAATAAGACAAACCAAAAGGGAGCTACAAAAACACTTCAAAATACCTTGCACGCATCCCAATGCACTCTCTAAAACCCACGCCTAGCTAGGATATTTTGATTTGCATTATTAAATTCAAAACTCAGAGAAAAGTGCCACAAACTTACAAGATGTATCGCCAACAACAAGAAGGAAGATTGAACTAGTACCCAGAATGATCAGTTGCTCAGGCAGAGAGGTATGATCAAAAACTTGCTTCAGCCACAGGAAACCAGCTACTCCAGAAATCACTCCAAACTCCAAAAACACTGAAATATGCAATGAAAATATCATAGATACAACACATAGCTAGGTACTATATCTCAAGTACGAAAATGGAAACACTAGGGAGCCGCACTCCGAAGCTTCAAAGTTCATACGCCAATCTGGCAGCATAAAGATGCAAATTTTCAAGATGCCAAAATGAGAGCCCAAGGCTCATATTTATAACTCCAAGCTTCCCCAAATTCAAATGCAAAATGACGCCCAAATTCAACTCAATTTCCCCTTCATTTCATTTCAAGTCCTCCAACATGGCGCCCACTTCCCTCTTCCTAGGCAAGTTCGAACTTTTGCCTTATGGTGGCGTTTTTTTGCAATAAAAAAAACATTAAACAAGAGATGTTTAATCCTCCTAAATTGCCACCAACAAATTCTCCTTTTGACTTAGGAAAATAACACATGGATATCAATTAATTATTTTTCCCTAAGTCATCCCCAACATTTAATCAGTAAATGCAAATATTTAAATATTAAACCTTTGACAAGGAAATAATATTTAATTAAATTACTTATGACTCCCTTACTGATCATTAACAAAAACCAGGATGAAACGGAGTAAAGAAGACCATAGAACTGCTGCAGGACCAGGACCCTGTCCACTGCCAAAAATAGAAATACTCCATACTGCCACTTACTAAAAATAGTAAGTCATGAATTATTACTCCGAAAAGCATGATCTTCGCACCCAGGGACAGAGCATGGAAAGCTCAGTAAGACAACATCATCCAAACAACCAACCCCTAACTTACTAAAAATAGTAAGTTCTCGCTTCACCAATGTTTGAAACCCTAATTCTTCATTCCACATAGCCTACGGGTCTGAGGAATAGGCCAATGGACCATTGAAAGCACATCATCGAGAAGGGGACATTACAATCCGCCCTCCCCAAAATTGCTTGTCCTCAAGCAACTGTAAGGCTGGATGCAGTAAAATCTCCTCATTTTCCCATGTAGCATCCTTTGCTGGCAAATTTTTCCATTTGATCAAGTATTCTTTGATCACCCTTCTCCTCAAAGAACGTTCCTTGAAATCAAGGATAGCTTTAGGAACCAAAACTAGCTCTCCCTCATCAAGCGGAGGTAACTCAGCTGAAGCAACAACATTGTGTTGCAGACCCCCATAATGCAAAGAAAAATCATGTGTTGCAGGTTGCAGAGTGCACCGCGATCAAGAGATGTCAAAGATCAGACAAAATGCAGTGGTGAATCCATGTTTATGCCCTTAATTTTGTGTCTCTGCCGTTATCCTCATGCCTAGGGTTTAAGGTTTATGCTTTATTGAACAAGTCCCTGATAAAACCCTTAAATCTGTTAAAAACCCATCAACGTTATAATTTTACGTTACCTTTTTTTTTAACTTACCTGAGGGTCTTTTCCATCGTCCGACAGGGTCATGTCCCCCTTTGTTTATTTTCCTAGGCGTTAATATTTCTTGTCGGCCTTTGTTATTTCCCTAAGTCCTAGCGCTTTATTTTTATTCCCCAGCAGGCGGGGCCCTTTGCCCTCAAAGACTATAGTTTCTGCCTTAATTTTATTAAGTCCCAAGTTTTTCCTAAGGCAGCAGAAATTTGTCAAAGCCCGAACTACTAATGGTGCACCATTTCTGCACATGGTTAATCTGACAGCAACGACTTAATCGCATCAAAAAGTTGTTCAGAGGTTAAGCGCTTAAGGGTGGCGGTCACTGTTGCCGGGAGTGAACGTTCTGCCTAATTTGACGGTTCCCGTGTTCCTGCGATCGAAGGTGCAGGGAAGTTATGTATTGCGGCGTTGCGCGATGTGTCCACGTGTCTCTATCAAGCGGTCAAGGTAGAAGGTGGGGCCGTAGAAGATGTGCTGTAAGGCAGAGTGTGATGTAGAGTTTTCTGTGTGGCCGTGTGTGGGGTCTTCTGCCAGCGTGGAAGTCATTGTCAGCCGGGTGGTCAAATACGATGGTAGGGCCACTGTGTTGAGCTGTTAATGCAAGACCTACGCGGTGCTTTCTTATTGGCCGAGAACGAAGTCTTTGGCCTACGTGGGGGGTCAAATTAGTATTGACCAAGTACTTTTAAATGACAGTTTTGCCAGCCGATAGGGTCGGTGTTCCACGTTGCAGTCAATGTCAGATTGACTGTTTGTGGTTCGTTCGATCTGCCTGCAGTAACACAGATCAACGGTGCAGATTTAAAGTTGAGTCAAAGTTGTTTCGCGCCATTTCTTTGCACAGTTTTGACTAGAAATGTAGAACGACATGTTTGAAGCCACGGATGCATGCCGATATACAGAGGGCTTATGTGGCTGCTGATCGACGCTGACATAGTGACTTGGACAATGAAGATGAAGCCATGTGGATGCCATGTGGTCAAGAATCAAATCCGATTTGCAGAGGTCGGTACTTACAGAGAAGGTGGTCAATGATGAGATATCTGATATGCACAAGTTGGTGACGGTTTGGTAGTTGGTCGACCCAATCAATGAAGGACAAATTAGATATGCTGGGGTCGGTGACAATGGAGACTGTTGTTTAAAATACAGAGTAGGCCGATAGAGGATAGAGGTGCATTAATGGCAGACTAGGTTCAAGAGATTGCAGAGCTTGAGATGTCAACAAGCAGGAAATCAGATATCACCAAGACAGGTAGATTACTAAAATTAGTAATCTAAGTACAGAGTCGACTGAGAAGGACGAAGTAGCATTGAATGTGGTCATGTTGCAGAAAGAGTTGGTAAGCTTTCTGAGGCTCGAGAAATCTACCAGGCAGAAGATTGCTAAGTATAGCAATCCTATGTCAGAAGACAGTGAGAATACATTGATGGCAAGCAACTGTTTGTCTGAGTGAAGTACAGAGAATTTGATCAGTAAGCTACACAATCTCTCAGAGGTCGAGGAAATTAGATTGTGAATCCATCTTTCTTTGGAGGAAAATCTAGTAGGTATAGAGATGACCTAGAATGGAGTACAGGTTATGAGGTATGACTGATTTTGATAAGAAAGATGAGTTGGTAGATACTAGTTGGTCTAATATGTGATGAGATGTGATCTGACCGACAGGGGGTAGGTTGATGTAGTTGTTGATTGCAGCCTTGAAGAGAAGGTAAAGTGTGCCGTGAGTAGTTGAAGAACGAGAAACAAAGAGAGAAGAATGAAGAAAGAACAAAGTGTGGAGCTGATGTGGCTGTTGTGTGAGAGCATAGAGAGGCAAGGTAGAGAAGACAGAGAGTAGGAACAAAATAGAAGAGATCAAAGATAGAGAGAAGCGATCAGAGTGCAGAGGGCCAAGATAGCTAGAAGCAACAAGAGATTGAGCAAAGACAAAAAGAGCAGTAGGAGAGCAGAGCAGACAAAGAGCAGAGAGCAGAGTACAAGGGCTGAGACAGATAGAAGGTAGAGAGATGAGATTGAAGCATAAAGACCTGAGGGCAGAAGAGAGTCAATCAATATCAAAGGCAGATTAGCTAGGTGTTGCAAAACTTCATTTGCAACAAGGTGTTTAAACTGTATTCAGTATATCTTCATTGTAATCTCTGAGTGGGTGCTCAGAGCTAGGGGTTGGTGCTCCTTGGGTTGGTGCCCTAAAGCTAGGGATTGGTGCCCTAAATGTTGTAACCATTTGTCTCACTTGTGAGGCTGGATTGGAGCAGTAGACTCCAACAACATTTCTCACCAAGGTTTTTCCCACATTGGGTTTTCCTCGTACATCTGGTGTTATGTGATGTGCTTCTTATGTGTGTGTGCTTATGTGTTTGATACCTTTGCTCATAGTTCATAGTTTTGTGATTGAAGTTATAAATGCTTAGATCCTTTAGAGGGTAAAAAGTTTTTATTGATAACCATTGATTCACCCCCCTCTCAGTGGTCCATTGTGTTCCAACAGTATGTTGATGATAAAGAACACACCCGAATTGCACTCCCACAAACTAAAATATGAGAATGATAATGGTCCTTGATAATGTAGTCTTGGTCAAAGTGGTGACTTTGTAAAATGGTGCATGTGTGCTAGGGGAGACAAGAAATGACACAAGTCTCATTGACCTATTTTGGTCTTTTTGTATATTCATATGTGCCCTTTCCTTTTCTTCTTTTTGAAATGGTTCTGGACTTCTAGTCACTATCTTTGAATTTTCATTTTGATGCAAATTTATATTTAAGTGGTATAGATTCTGTTTTTGGATGCTTGCAATACCAAGTATGGCACATTTTTTCATGGCATATCTTTTACATTGTAAGTTTGGAACTTGTCTCATAATGTATTCTATGTGCATTTTTCTATCAATGATTAAGTTATTTAGGACATTATTACCTCCTAAGAGATCTCTTGCTTGTGAATCGCAGGTCAAATATTTTCCAATGGAACTTCTCTTGGGAGAAGAATGCTTCTTTTGACAGCTTGCTTACCAGTCATGACATTAGAGAATGATGTTAATCTTTTCAGATCAAATAACAGATCAAACCTACTTGCAGTGGAGTAAGTAAAATTCTAGTAGAGATATAGTGGAGGTGCCCTTGTTTTCTTTCTTTCCTCACTTAAGAACGAGTTGCGAGTTTTCTATTGTTCTCTCACTGAGAAATTAAAATGTTTCCCACTATATAAGGTAGTCTATCTCCATATGAAGAAAGGAAAGAAGATTTCTTTAACATCCATGGTCCACTGATTACTAAATTTTTTCTAAGTTTGTGATGCTTGTCAACTAAGATTTCTTTCAATAAGAAATAAGAGATGAGAGGTTGATTTTAATATAGGTAGATTTAAGTTGAAGGAACTGTCAAAATGTTGATTTCATGTTATGATTGAAGTTGATTGCTTATTATGAACAACATGATACACTTTAATATAGCACAATAGTTTTGTTTGCTTGTGTGATTGGGAATTTTGTTTAAGCTAGTTCCTACTAAATATGATGTGTAGCTTGTTAAATAGAACTTATGGTTGCAAAAAGAATTAAACTTATCGTGGGTTCCAGGATTAGGGTGAAGCTCAAGGAAACACATATGTGATCTGTTCAAGACTGATACAAAGAAAAGCATATCCACAAGAAGTTTTTTGCGGCTACTATCATTAATAAGTTATAGCACGTGGACTATATAATGTAACATTAGTGAACAATATTGAGAGAACAAAACACTCAATAAACACATTGTAGTTTAGAATTCAATCATTACATTACATAAAGAAAACAATTCATATTAAAAGAGTCTAGTGCATCCAAATCATATGCAAGTGTGATGGTTGGGAAAAAATGTCATTGGTAAACACCCTTCAACATAATATTGATTTGGGCTCAGGATGGCGCCCAGATGATAGACACACTTAGCAAGCTCAATGTGCCATGGCTGAAGCAATTATTGAATGAGAAAAGCTGAGAACCATATCAGACTGCAAGAAACTAAGATAAAGATGAATACCCAAATAGCTAGACATTGTGATGGGAATTGTAATGTGCAAATTTTGATCATGCAAAGTTATATACAAGATTTGAGAGATCGGATATATGAATACC
Source organism: Cryptomeria japonica (assembly GCF_030272615.1). NCBI lineage: Eukaryota > Viridiplantae > Streptophyta > Pinopsida > Cupressales > Cupressaceae > Cryptomeria > Cryptomeria japonica. The sequence goes on from NC_081410.1 coordinate 434,083,988, forward strand.
TAAGTTATCCTCTTGTCCTACCACTAAGCAATCTAACTCACTGAGTGACTTTATTTCTTCAAAGAATGGTAGTATAAATTTAAAATTTGCTTTGTTTCTTCATTTATCAACCATACACAATGCTCAAGGTTTCCTCCTACATCTATCCCCCTCTTTAAGATTAATCACCATCCTTGATAAATATTAGCCTATAGAAGATGACATAGTGTTGGTGCTAGTCTTATGTGTTCTAGAAGGCATGCTTGCACTATAAGGGGAGTTGGACTAGATGATGGTGACATCATTGGGCAGGCTCTAGGCATCCTAAAATGAGATGGCAAATTTGTCCCAATCTTTTTCAAGGAACAACTCTTCATTGCTAGTTTTCTATCTACACAAAGCTTGATAATTTTAATTCCATCCTACCTTAAAGATCATAGTACCCATTAGCCTTCAATCTTCTCTTTCACTTCTTCCCTTTGGTGTGCTAGAGCTAAATCCATTTCAAATTTCCATTCTTTGTTGGAAGCATCTTCTCTTTGCTTCCTTGTGTATTCCATCTAATCTTTTGCATTTTTTATTTATCCTTCAGCTAGCTAGTTATCATTTTTCCTTCAGCTAGCTAATTATTTTCAAGTTTTTTGATGCTAATCCAAAAGCTCATTCCTCTTACTGTCTACCACCATAGGCACAACATAGGACCATTTGGAATTTAGTTTCAGGTAGCTAGTTATCACAACCCCTTGGATTATTTCATCCCTCATGTGCTTACACTATGGAAAAATTGAGTGTTGAATAGCCCTGAAGTTGTTCCTCCCTTTTGTGATTGGCATTCAAATAAGATTTCTTGACCATACACATAAGAGTTAGCTCCAATCTTTCCTTGTGCCATGGCTTTGTTTCTCTTTTAAACCTCAAGCTTCTTAGACAATTGAGATAGTGTAAGTACAATTTTACCCATCTGTGTTGTCTCCTCTTCTACTATGAAATAAACTAAGGTAGCAAGTACCTTTTATTGCTCGATAAGGTTATTTCCTACTATTGGATAGTCCTCGAGTTTGTACCCTTGATGATTGCTTTGCATGCTCTAATGATTTGCCTTTTATCCATTAATCTCAAATTGACACACTTAGTACTGCTGTACTCATGCCAATGCTTTGGTTTGATTTCTGCCTTTGGCTTTAGGATAACATGTTTAAGCATAGTGATCGAATTAAATATACTTGGACATGGCTTGTTCCTTAGGGTTAATATCCATGTCAAGCGACTCGGAAGAAAATAGCGATGTTGTCCTCTAGGTGATTGGTGAGCACTCTTGGATGTGCTAGGCCTCAATGTTTGGCATGTACTCTATAGACTTGAGGGTCTTAGCCCATGAGAGGGAGGGCAAGGAGGTGGAGTCTTCTCTATGGTGGTTATCAAAGAGCTAGTGTGTATAATGTTAGGAACAAAAACAATAGAAGGGGTTGGTTCTAGAGGAGCATGATTTTTGGAGGGTATGTGATCCTTACTTGCAACAATTGTTCCCGTCATTCTCATTATTGGAATCCACCTATGCAATGTCCCCAAACTTGGATCTTACATCGTTAGTACTTACTCAATTTTGTGAAGTCTCTAAAAGACACAAAATTGTAAAAGTGATAATCGATTAAAGGATACTATATACCCTTGTTGACCATATCAACAATGTTGATAAAAGATATGAACGTTAAAGACAAAGATAGATTAGTGACTACTCATTCAATGATCCAACACATGGAAAACTTAGGCAACAATACTGTTAGTATCAAGTCCTTATAAAGATAGAGATTGATATCTCCACAATACGATAATGCACAAGATATGACCGTAAATATTTAAGGGTACCGCCAACAATTGTTTATCATCCATGGGCATAATGAAGTGTTTTTTGGGGACATCATTATTCAATCGAATGATAATATGTGGAGACTTATTTATATAAGGTTTATTAGTTTGTGGGCCCCAACTGTGATGTGCTTAGGAAGGATTTTAGGCAATTAAATAAAATACATCCCTAGTGTTTGTATTGAGAAGAGTGAGTAGCATAAGAAGAAAATATCGCATGGGAAATATTCTATAAAGAAGAATTGTAATGTTTCGAAGGTCAAAAATCTGGCAGCAGTTTGTGTTGTGGCGTGAATAATCCTTGGAAGAAGATTCAATAATCATGGTATTGGAATAAAGGAATCGGGTGTTTGGTCTTTGCCATTACCTATGAAGATATTCTTCATTCCTTATTTTCTGCAAGGCAAACATTATTGGGCCTTTAATTAATTTGTGTATGGTTTGCAAATAGTTGGGATTATATTTTACCCGCAGCTATATTCTTTCTGTGCAATATTAATATCGAGGAAGTGAGTTTGCATTAAGGCGGCCATTCTATGTTCTTGGCTTACAATTCTGCTGTCTGGCCGTGGAACCTTTGTGATATTTCTGGTATCTTCTTTATTGTCAAGTAGATTGCTGAAGCTAGCTTTGGGATATGGAACCAAATGTGGTTTTGAAGATTTCCCATTACTGTGCTTAAGGAATTACGGTGAAATCGGCACAGGCTTCTTTCTAGCATCACAAAACTTATGTATGGAGCGATTATGAAGAATAACAATCTTAGTGGAGGATACAATTAGAATTTAAAAGATTGATAAGGAATATTAAGATTAGGGAAGCAGTCACTTCATTAGTAGTTAGTTAATGATGAAGAATAAGTCCGCTTGCAAAGGTTATGATGATGGGAGACACAACTCTTCATATCATGCTCCTTCAATAGGTACATGGGGAAGGTCGTGGAGTCTCAAGGGGGCATGGGAGTTTGTTTTATGTTCATATTTCATATTAGAAGCACTCAAAGGAGCCTTACTAGACAAGTAAGAAGAGGAATGTACTGCCTATTACAAAGTGAAGACACAGGAGATTAGAATAGAATTAGCAGAGAGGGTGTCCAGATTGCAAGATTGCAAGGAAAGATAATAGAAAGAGCAATCGGGATTTTAATTCTTTAATCAGAATACAGGTATCCAATTTGCATGTTACAAAGGAACATATCAGGCACAGCGACTGAACAAATAGAAGATCAAAGACCTGTTCTTAACAAAGCAATCATAGAAACTTTTGCCTACATTGATATATATTACTAGACCGTTATATGCTGAATCTATATTTGGTTTCATATTTGATTTTTCTCTTGAAATATTATACTGAAATTTGTATCAGAATTATAACCATAATTATCTCACAAAATTGAACCGATCGTACAAGGGGCATTACACCAATCATTTTGGAGGGTTTGTTACTGTAAAAATCCCATTAGGGTCTTCTTCATCTAAATATTTCTTTTGCAGTAGGTTTGCTCATTTTCTGTCTGGCTACCTATTCATGCACCACACAAGCTTTGCTCCCATCGTCTGATTCTGGGTACTGAGGTTCCTTATTCCAAGTGCCCCTTCATCTTTTGGTTTACAAATCTTCTCCCAAGAGATGAGGGCAATCTTTGTTTTATCCTCTGCACTTTGCCAAAAAAGCTTCCTCAGACATTGCTGCAATTTTTGGTTGACTCCACTAGGTAGAGTCTGGCAAGAAAGGAAGTAGATGGGAATAGCAGATGAAACTGCTCTGACCATGATGGCTCTGCCAGCCCATGATCCACTTCCCTTTCCAAGTGGCTAATTTAGAATTGATTTTCAAATTCAATGTATCTCACAGCCTCCCTGAGTGAAGCCCCTTTGCTAGTGGAAGCCCCGAATAGGAGCAAGGCAATGAGCCTTGCTTAAAATTCAAAATTCTTGTGATTTCTTGCTCTTTGCGTGCTGGAGTATGAAAGAAGAAGGTTTTAGATTTTAATTTGATTTAATTGTGCAGTGATAAATAATATACAGTGAGTTACAATGATTAGATAATAAGAAATAATCAAGTTAGATTTGACTTTGTTAAGGAAAAGACTTTCCAAAAGGTATAATTTAGAAGTTGATTATGATGAATATAAATCAAGAGACATTTCCTAAGGAATAGCTATAAGAATAAGATAGTTGGAGGGATAGGAGGAAGAATACGATAGAAGGAAGAGACGGTAGCAGAGAGGAAGGCTGTGTGCTGTCAGACATTTGAAGGCATTCAGTCTACAAACTGAAGGTACCAATCTGCAGTTAGCCAGCAAACAGAAAGGCCACAGGTACGAGGGTAATACCTTGTTAAATTAATAATAATTCTGTAGCACCTCTTTACATACAGCAAATGTTGGATCAACCTTAATCTGTCAAAGGATATGGACTCAGTAATAAAGTGTCTGGGTCTGATCATAATTCTTCTATTATTCTGAAAGCAATAAACATCTAATTAAGGCTATACTAATATAAATAGAGTCTAGCTATAATCTGCTAAAAATATTAGTTGTTAAGTAATGAATCTCAGCATTATTAATATCATATTAATTGAATGAATAGAATCTCAGCATAGTATATATGTCAATGTTAGATAGAGCAATCATCTTTAGTACGCTTTAGATTGTAGGCAAATGTGAGTCTCTTCATGAATGGAAGGGGGAGAGGTAGGTAAGAGGGTATAAGGTTGCCATCTAAGTAGTACACCTTGTGTGGATGCCAAAGTTCTGCTACCAAGGCTAGGAGGGTCAAAGTCCCGCTCTTGGGCCTAGATTGGACAAACTGAGGACCCCACTACGATCTCCATGCATGGATGCCAAAGTTCTGCTACCAAGGCCAAGAGGGTCAAAGTCCCACTCTTGGGCTTAGAGTGGACAAATTGAGGACCCCAATACGATCTCCATGCCGTTCCTACCATGATGAGCTATTAACTATAAGGGATGAAGCATGGATAGGGAAGCAAGACAAGTATCCACTAAGTAGTATACCTTGGGTGGATGTCATTTCCTGCCACCGGGGCCAAGAGGGTCAAAGTCCTGCTCTTGGGCTTAGTATGGGTTAGCTTGGTCAAACCTATCATTGTTCCCACCTCTATGCTTAACACTTGATAATAAATAGTAATGTAAGAGATATGTTTAGTAACTCTAACAATATCATTAGATTTATATGTATATTTATATGCACTTGTGTTCTCCATGTGGTGGTTGTAGGATTTGTATTTAGGAGCATAATGACGAATCAACTACTTGTAAGTCATTTCCCCTAACCCTAGTTTATAGTAATTGTGATTGTAGGGTTTCATCTAGGGCAAATCTAGAAGGGGACATTATAATAGCAATTATATGGTTATCAATTATATACATAAGCATTCATAAGTGTTAGCATAGATCATCATTCTTAGTGTTGAAGAGAGACTTTAAGGAAAAAAGTTTCTTGCATTTAATCTTGTAAGTTAATTGTCCCAATCTCCTAAAGTTGACTATAAGGGGACATTACAGCATTGCAAACAGAAATTGGGCGGAAATCATCTAGAGAATTAGCTGCTTCCTTCTTTGGGATCAATGCAATAAAGGTACTATTTACCTCTCTGAGAAGGTTGCTAGAGTTCCGTGAGGCCTCGGCTAAATTGTTCTCAATGTGCACCAACTTTTTTGGAAAAATCTAGTAGGGAAATATTTTCTCAGATTTTAATTTGCAGTGTCTACTGCAATTTTCCCACTTATTTAACAAGTTATTTGCGAAGTTCAGCAAAATTGTAATAACCCACCATAATTAACTCAACAAAATTGACCATTCTTTTTTTTTGTGTGTTTAATTTAATCATTATGTTTGATTCAATTGCATACTTTGGGCATCCATCCATTTGGATTAGGCATTCATCCATCCGGGATGAGCATCTAACCATACGGGTTAGGCATTTGTCCATACGGGACATAAGATTTCATCTATCCAATACGGGATAGGCATCTATCCAATCGGGATAGGAGGTGCTCTGGCCAGAGACTTAGACTCATCGGGACCATTCAGGTCCTGAGCCACTCACTAAGTACTACACTCTTCTAACAGAAGTGCACCGAGGTCGCCGTCCTTAGGAGTAATTAAACAACATAATACAAGCTTGAATTCCGCCTCGGAATTTGGCTTAAAGCATCGGGAAGTCAAGCGAATCCATACGGGATTCCTTCCGAGTATGCATTGAATTAGTTTTTCCAATTTAATTATCTTATCTTTCAAAATAGGATTCTTACTCAATCTTTCTTTTACCAAGCCTAGACCCCACCCACGAACGCCTGAGTACGAGGGACAACTCCGTCCCAAGACTGCCTACATACTCGCTTCGGCACGAGATCAAGGCGTAAAGTATGTAGTTTTGTTTTCTACTCTATGGTTTGATGTAAACTGATTAGTAGGTACGCAACCCTTTCTAGGGTCAATGTCCCAGACAGTTTCTCTGCGGTTGCTACCCACGATGGTAGCACTTAAACAAAGGCTCAAGATGGCCTATTGTTTGTGGCCTAACAACTACATCCTAACACCTATCCTGAGCGTCACCCTTGACCAAATTGTCAATCACCAATATCTCTTCAAGATTAAAATCAATTTCATAAAAACATTTTACTTAACCAACCCTAAAGGGGGTTTACTATGGTTTATCTCAACGGATGTAAAATCATTTAAAAATTATCTTATTAGATTATCAGTCCAAGAGGGATTACCCGCCCCTTGGATTTTAACTTCCAAGTGTCCCTTATTACTCCCCGACGATTTATAGGGACGATGCCACAGACGTCGTTGATGTAGCTTTATTAGGCATTAAGTGCAGTAGTTGAACACGACGGCATTACCCGTAAGCGTGACCCAGAGGCGCTGTATATACCGAACGCTACTAGGTTTTGGTTTTCCAACTTCCTTCATTTAATTTTCTAACTTATGATAAACATCAAGCTTGAAAAATAATTATGAATTGAACACGTATATTTAGTCATTGCAAAGCTCAATTAATTGAAATAACTACTTGATGAATGACATGGAATAAAACCATGACTAAAATTATTTTTTATTCAAAACTTGAATATAACTTGCATAATAATGACAGTTAGGTAACTTGCATAATAACAATTCAACGTGTAATTTGCATGAAGATGGGAACACCAATAATTGAAATCAATATAAAGACATTTGAATGAAGTGAAGGTAGGGTAAGACATGCGAGAATATCGCTTATAAAACCACTAATCCCAACATAGAATTTAGCTTCAAATCATTTAATTTCTAAGTGGATCTTAAGAAGATCTAAGTATCATTTAATATAAATTTGTTAAAACTAGTTATAAATCTAATAATTACCTAAGTTTAAATATTTTATTAACTAAGATTTATATAAATACAAAAAAAAAGAAGGAATTAAAATAAACTAAAATTTTAAACATATATGAAAAAAAGAATTTCTTTTTAAAAGCTAACATTGTCTTCGAACTATGTTTGATTGGCATTAATAAGGGTTAATGGGAGTGGGACCCCACGGGTCCCCTCCACTACCCTGCGGCCACTGCCGTAGCAGTGACCGTAGGCTAGTGGGGGGTACCATTACGGTACCACTCCCTGCGGAGTATTAACTCCGTCCTCCACTTGCGAGCCGGTACGCACAGGCACTATATCGTGCAATATAAACATTAATCACTTCGCATAAATTTTATTAATACATAATGCATATATATATATATATATTTATAGTTCATTCCAGGATATTAAATTGAATAGAAAGAGAATACATAAATAGGTATGAATACATAAGAAGATATTAATGTAAGAGAGAATATCATATTAATCCCAGGGACAAAATAAAACAGAGAAATAAAAATAACCAGAGAAGTAAATTTGCTCCAGTGATGCACAGATTATCCAGAAGTAGGTAGGTGTTTAAACTGAGAAATACAAGTTAACACAGAGGGATTATATTCTATTTCTCAACCAATGTCCAGAGAGGGGATAGAGAGTTATTTACAGGAAGATTATTTATTTTCAGATTTCACAGGGAGAGAGTTTGTTCGACTGATATTCATAGAGATTCAGCTAATATTCACAGAGAAATTTATTCAACTCATTTAACTAATATTCACAGAGATTCAGCTAATATTCACAGAAAATTTTTATTCAACTCATTTAACTAATATTCACAGAGATTCAGCTAATATTCACAGAGAAATTTTATTCAACTCATTTAACTAATATTCACAGAGGTTCAATCCAATATTCACATAGAGATTTTATTTCTTCATTCACAGAGAGGGAGATTTATTTATTTTTATATTCAATATCATCTAAGAGAAAACAGAAAAGCAAAAATCTGATTTTCTACCTTTTAAATTAGATTAAATAAGATATGCAAGAGAAATCTGCATTTGTAAAAAAAAAAAGAGAAGAAACTATATCACTGCATTTCTTAAAGAAAAACAAAAATAGATTTTTTCTCCCTATCTAGAAATTGAGAAATGATTTCTTCAGAATACTATATTCAACCAAAGAATCTGAAAACTATATATTTCAATAATACAAATTCCTCATATGATAAAAGGAGAGAACCTGGTTTACTGAAGCTTGAAGTTGAATCCTCTAGCTATTCTTTGATCCTTCCTTGCAACTTTGAGAGAAACCTTCAACAGCAACTTAAAAATTCCTGCAACGAAAATGAGACTAACAAAGAGAATCCTACTTCTAAACTTGGGAAATTTTTCTTCAAAACATAACCAACTCCCTTCTGTGAAACTTGCATATAATTTTATAAGAGAATTCCCTCCATTCCGCTATCTGGAAAATTTAATTAAAAAGGAGATTCTTTCCCAATTTTGGATTTCATGCAAATTGATTAGACTTAGTGGAGGAGTTACATGCAAGGTGGTGGAGAATCCTCTTGAAGCTTCTTATTCTTCCTACAACATGTGCCATAATTGGATGTGGAAAATAAATAAATAAAAATAATGTATATTTTCCATGTGTGTGTGTATTATTATTTTATTCTTTTTATAATATTCATTCAATCATTTAAATAGCTTATCCAAAAATATAATAGAGTTGTATTTTAAATCCAAAAGTGATAAAGGAGGGTTGTGACAAAAATTTCTTTTGCTGCATAATTTATTCTAGTACTTTGTGTAAGATTAACTTAGTTTGGCATGAAATTTTTGCTTTCTTCAGTTTTTGTAGCTGTTCATTTAATTTTGGCATCGTTTTGATTCTATCTTGATTCTTGTTGAAAATATTTCTGTGTTTCAATAGATTTTTTTAAACAGTTTAGCATTGCTTTGTCTGATTTGTAATTTCATTAGTTCAATTATTCAAGCACTTAGTACATTGGTGGCCTATTTTTTACCTTAATTGCTACAATTTTTTAAGTGGATTTTTGTTTGGCATTTTTTTGCTTTGTTTACTGCAATTATCTGCTGCATGGTCAAATATTTGTTTGTTTATTATTATGTTGTCCTTTTTTTTCTTCATCTCTTCATATGGTTCTTGCTTTGTTTGGTGTTGCTAGCCACAAGTATTATGTTTTCTTTAGCATAAATGGAAGACAATGTTAGACATAAAGCTGGTAAATATAACATTGAGTTCATAATGATAGTACATAAAATTTATTGTTGGAAGGATATCTTTGACAATTTATTATTTAATATTTTAAGAAAATTTTAATTTTTAGGAAGGAGATCCTTATCATATTATTCTTTCTTTTTAATATAAAATAGTTTTTTTAATATTGATAAAATATTAACAATTTAGAAGTTAAAAAAATAATATACAATAATTAGACTAAAATCATTTTGGGATAAAGATAAAGATTAGATTACTAAAAAATTCTATTTTAACATTTCATCCCTTTAAACCTAGTTGTGTATTTGGAAACATTTCTTTATTCTTTTAAACTTAGTTGTATATTTGGAAACTTTCCATTTTGAAATCAAGTGGATGTCCTTATCCATTTTTTAAGGAAGGATATCCTTATCCATCGGATGACAATTGACTATTTAATTTTTTAAAGAAAATTCTATTTTTTTAGGAAGGATACACTTATCCATATCATTCTTATGCTTTTTAATGTAAAATAGTTTATTTAATATTGATAAAATACATACAATTTAAAAATTAAAATCTTAATTTAAAATAGATAGATTACTGAAATTAGTTTTAGATAAAGATAATGGTTAGATGCCAAACAATTCTATTTTAATAGTAGATATGTACACAATTTGTTATTCCTTTAAACCTAGTGTGTATTTGGAAATATTTCATTTTGAAATAATAATATAATTAAAATTAAATAGACATAATAGAGTTAAACATAATAAGTTATTCTTTTAAACCTAGTGCATATTGAAAAACATTCCATTTTGAAATCAAATTATAATATAAAATTTACAAAAATAATAATATAGTAAAAATAATAATTTATTCTTTAAACCTATCTATGTACTTGAAAACATTTCATTTTGAAATCAAATTATAGTATAAATTAATAAAAATAATAATATAATTAAAAATTAAATAGACATCTTGAAAAAGATATCTCTCGGCATACTTTACATATATTTCTCTAAAGATAGGTATGCTAGTTTCCAAAACTTGGGAATGATAGGGAATGAAGCTTAGATGCCTATTCAAGAGTCTTTTGTGAGTGCTTAGGTTTGTGTGGGGCCCATAGACCATTAGCTTTAGGCTTTGTGGTGCATCAAAACACTTTTTTGATTTTTTTATTTAAAATATTGGCTTTTTCATTTATTTGCCATGGGGGATGCTTGAAAGTCTCAGGGATGGTTGGGAGACTCTTGAGAGTACCCTAGACATCTTGGGGGCATTGTAGAGTCCCCAAGTCATCCTTGCACTAGGGGAACATTTTGGAAATGTCCCCTCCTTGAGGGGAACGTCTTAGAAATGTCCCTAGGTCTAGAACGAGAACATCCTAGAAATGTCCCTGGGTTTAGAGAAAAGGTTGTGGGATGGTGGGGGGACTTTCCCCCAAGTCCTTGCATCTAAGAAACACCATCATCTTGAAAATAGGGAGATTTGTGGGGAGTGGTCCCATCCTAGTGGAACAATGGTTACAATGGCATCAAAGCATATTTATGCTATGAGATTGGTCCCTAATGGCATCATCTTTGTGGATTTTAACACAAATCCTCTCATTACTTCAATATTATTTGATGTGGCGAGTATGATAATTGGCTATCTTAGGCACCCTTATCTTGCTTTTAGATCCTCTATGTCATTGGAGATTGTGGGCTTGAGTCTCGTTGGTGTGCAAGGGCTTCCTCATTGTTGCACCTCATTAACCTTGATATTGCTAGGTTACCATTGTTGAGATTTTTAGTAAATGCTCTTGATCTCTCCAAGGAGCACATAAAAAGGATATTTTTATTGAGATTTGTCGAGCATACCTCTAGTGCATGTGGATTGCACCTAGAGAGCCTCTCCCTTTCAAATTTCATCATTACTCAAATTTATATCTCTAGTTCAATGGGCTCATTTCCCCCTTGGGGTACACCAAACTCCATCTACCTTGTAGCTTAAGGGCGCTTCTTGCACAACTCAAAGTTTTCCCCCATCCACTTCACATTGAGATAGGCCACCATATTGTTTAGGAGTGTCATATTTGCCACTTATGCTCCTTAGAATTAGAGAGATTGAGGAACATTTTGTATTCAAACTCTTTCTCTATTATACGAATAGAGGATGATTTGTTTGTTTCTTAAAAGAGAGTTTCAATTCTTTCCATGCTCTCGTGGCTTATAAGGACAAGATTTTTTTTGGTCTCTTCTTGTAGGATATGTTTGATGTTTGATGATGTTTTTCTATAGGCACATTGACTAGAGGGGCTCATGCTATATTGATTACTTTCTATTTCCAGCTCTCTCACTTTAGTAGGAAGAGGTCACTTGACTTATTTCCAACTTCATATTGTAGACTTGTTAGGCATCACACCCAACATAAAAAATTTTGTGGCCTTGAATGTGAGGAATACTCTCTAAGACCTTCAAGAATTATCTTTGTCTCATGCTTTCCTTTGTTGCATTGTTCACTTTTTGTTTCATATTTTTCTTGGGATGTGCTCGTCTTCTGCTCCCCTTGACTTCTCTATATTGCATCTCCTTTAGTCCCATGGACCAATGTTGGTCTTTTTCATAAATTGAAGTAAATTAAATAGAACAGTGCCAGGGTGGAAAAGAACCCTAGAAGCTGAAAATGTAAAAGGACTAAAGCTAAAAACACTAAAGCTAGAACAAAGAAACAAGGTTATTGAAACAAACACAAGAACTTTTTAGGGAGGTCAAAGAAGTGGAGGTTACTTACCATATAATGCTTAGTGTTCATGTTTAAGGGAAGAGATCCTATCATGTCCATTGTTAATGTTGACTCTTGGCAAGTAGATGCAAGCACTCCACTCCTTTGTCCAAAGAGAATCTACCACTGGTGGCACCTGTGGATGACTTTTATTTTTAAAGTAAATAGATAATGTATTTTTTTTAAAGAGAAAAGGATATATCTTCCAGCTAAATCGGTATTCTTATTTTTGGAAATATTGGGCTTTGTTCAAAATGGAATGGAGAAATTAATGTAATTACTTGTCTTATATGTATCTATTGCAGAACTAAAGACTAAAATATGTCATTGAAATGGCTTTTCAAAGGGTAGAAGAAGTAGAGATACAAGCAATAAAAAGCGAGATAAGGAAAGTATTATCAAAGGCAAAAGCTGCTGGGTTATTGCGACTAGTTTTTCATGATGCCGGAACTTTTGATATGGCCAAGAATACAGGTTTGCTTTTGATTTCACAAGACCTCAAAAATTCTTTAGCTAAAAAGCATGATATAGTATGTGTTGAATAAAAATAATGAGTTAAATAATAAATGGTAAAAATTGTAGCACCGTACATGCTTTGTTTCTTTTGTCATCTGTTTTTTTTTGTCATTCAATAGGACCTATTTTTCCACTTGTGTACATTGTGGTAAAGTAATGGGGAGATCCACCAATTGAGAGTATAATGGAAAAGAATTTGTTAATGACCTACTTTATATAACAATATAATAGCACGACTAAATTAATTAAATGAGGGAGAGATAATTTTTTCTCTTGAATATCACTTATACATTACTCATCATACAAATCATACATTACTCATCAAATAACAACTTATTCATACATGATATGAATCGTCCAAACAATTTAAATAAATTATCATATCAATCAACATTTGGATAAATAGATAAAATTTAAAACTTATCAATGCATTCAACATGGAAGTTGCAAAACATATTACATACATTTTCATATATTTCTCATAAATTTACAACTTATTACATCTTCCAATAGAATGGATTACATTTTGATTATAAGAGTTACAATGTTCAAATCTTGAAAGGTTGGAAAGAGTGAAATGCATGATCTAAGTTGTAGAAGAGTAGGGAGAGAGTATCATCACCATGAAGCTAAATGCTTCCCCAGTCTTCTCCCAATTGGTGAAGGCCGACCCTTCATGAAGAATCTAGCAGTTTGAAGCCAAAGAGAATGATGCAACATGTCTATCTAGACATCCAAGCATTCATTTACTAATGCTCATGCAAGTCGAACTAAATGCATATGTCCATCTAATAACATGATTTGATAGAGAATACAAACAATCCAATCGATGACATAGTGGTTGAGCTTTTGCCAAAGCATTTATATGCTATACTATACCACACATGTTGTAGGCTATTTACCTACTATTCTCTCGTCTTCATATCTGGCACCTGTCCACTCTCATGTTCCCAATCATCATATTTCGAGGAAATAGAATAATATAAAGTTACAACAACCTAGATGGTAAATCTGATGACCTAACTGTGGTTACCTAGTTTATTTCATTAGACAATCATTATTAACTAGTCTTATATAGCCTTCCTCTGATCCCTTTATGAGGTTGAATAACTTAACCAACCTAGGGTTTCTAGAAATAACCATTTATCATTCACGAATAACTACATTCCTAGTGATGCAAGATAATCATTAATCACATCCTTGAGCTAATCATATTGGTCAAATCACTAACTTATGAGTAACAATAAATCAGATATAAGTAACAATCAAGATTCCTTGTAGAATGATCTAACTATTTGAATCAGGTTTGGTAATCTCATATATATTAAAAAAAAATACTAGTTCTCAACATTGCTATCCTAGCTCAGTTAATTCCTTCAAGTCCATGTTGGTATTAATTGTTCACAAATTATTCATCGAAATATATAACACTAGTTTCCAAACATAAAAGGTATGCATACTTGCATGTTGTATACCTTCTGTTTGGGATACAAATATATCATTTTCTTTAGATTTGCAATATCCTTTAAGTTTGTCACTAAAACCTATGGTAATAACATATCATGATAAGGATGATATAAAATCATTGAATCTTATTGAAGGAGTGATATTGAGTGATGGTTATTATTCTTTTATTATTATATTAATAAATAGTATATAACAATACATATAATTGTTGTTATAATGTGAGTATGGGAGCATACACACTTGGGAATTGAATGTTAAACTCAAACATATCAGAAATAATGGTTGGTTGTCAACGTTCAAACACAAGCAATAAGTAGAGTTAATGTATCATGCATATGGTTTAAAACTGAATTAAATCCATCATGTGCGAGGGAGAAATTTAGCAGAATAGAAAATGTAACCATGATAAGATGTTAAGATCTTACAAATTTTCAACTACTCTTGATAATGACTTTAGACCTCAGACATAAATCTAATTTAATACGTGAAGTCCATGCAAATTGCTATATAAAGGTATGAATTTTAGTTGCAAGGCAGCTGACACAAAACCTTGTTTGCATGCAATCCACTAAGCAGAGTTAAATATTTTGAATGGTTTGAGTTCATAAAAGATCAATACAGCTGCATGTAATTAGATTCTATTAGTACTGAGTTTAACCTGACCTGACCTGCATTGGCTTGCTTTATTTCTCATAAACATTGGTAGATTCATAAACATTGCCTGCTTTTCTATAACAAATGCAAATATAATATATTTGGCTTAAACAGTGTTGATTGTTGATGTAATTACAAAACAACAAAGGGATTTTTTATATCAAATGACAATATGATATTTATATAACAGCTTAAGAAGGAAGTTAAAGTTGGGTTTATAGCCTGGTCCAAGCCTAGAGAGACCACTTATGGAGGATCTCTTCCCACGAGGCCACTTTTGGGGGGCCATCATTCCCCATACTTCACTTGTTCAAACCCTTGAGCTCAACAGCTCAGTGTAGGCACAAGGCCTGTGAGCTCACTGGCTCAGCAGGGGTTTGAACCTTGGTGGCTGCCTCACCAACAAAGTGTTTCTACCACAGCACTATCAAGCTCAAGTTGCATGAATATTTTCAGTGATATACACTGGTTTTAGAAGAGGATCACTTATAGGAACACAACTTTTCTAATGTATGTTAACATAAAAAAAGAAAGTAGTAGATTGAAAACCACCCCAATGTCTAGACCATATTAAAATAAAATACTATAATTGCTGGAGCATTTTACATTACTCACAATGTTTTCTACGTTATAATGATTCTGCTCAAAAGGACATAGTCTCTAGAAATCCAACACCAAATCTAGGTACACATCCAGGATTAACAGAATGATGTACCAGGCATGCATTATAATATATTTCCAGCCTAACTAACATAAGAGAAACATCGCTCAAACTTAAAATTTGATAGACTCACCCGTAGTTCGAAGATGATGCTTCTCCTTTTTAATCCTCCAGCCTGTGCGAATCTCTGAGTGGTATATGTTAAAGAGTTTCTTCTTCCTTCTTCACCTTTGCTGCCGTAAGCTTTTTTCTATTCAAATCCTACAATATTGATAGAAGAGGCCAAGTTTTTGAATGTGTGTTTCTTCAGAAACCTCATGGAAGCGATCAGAAAGGATTACTAACTGATTGACCAGTGAAAGGTGGAGTTTTAGGAAGCATTATACCCATATGCCACGCGACTGCCCAAGTTGCTCTTGGTGCCACCTAACTCCAATGAAAACTCAAGTTCTCTTTCCCCCACATGATGAACAGGGGGTTCTTTTGTTCAAACTCCCTTTTCTCTTCATAATAATAATCACAACACAATAAATCCAAGTTGATTAATATCAACCATTGTTTAAACTTTGATGAGTTACATGGGGCAGCCTATTTCATCCAAATTGACTTGTGATTTGGGTATCACTAGATAAGGCTTAAACTTGATGACACATTTAAGACTACTTTCCCATGTCATTGTGGGCACTTTAGATTTCTGGTGATGCCTTGTAGGCTCACCAATGCACCAGCCACCTTCCAAGCGGTAAACAATGAAATTGTCAAACCTTATTTGAGAAAATTCATGTTGGTTTCCTTTAATGACATACTAATTTACTGCCAGACATGGGAAGGACACATAAAACATCTAGACATATGCTGTCTATTTTGCAGCTGCAAAATCTCTTTACCAAGAAAAGCAAATATGAGTCTAGGATGAAATATTTTTTGTATTATAGATATTTTTTTATAGGATTATCACAAATAGCATCGTCCTTGATGGAGCTGACCAAGTTAGGTGCCTTCCATTCGTCCACAGCAGAATTGGAGGCATTTGACCAATTAAGGAGGGTAATGTGCACTCGTCCTATTCTTTCAATACTTTTTTGCAAAGTTACCCCGAGTTTCTGGGACGGTAGGGGATGGCAGTGGACGGCGGGACGCGTTTCCGGGACGGCAGGCGATGGCAAAGGGGACGGCTATATAAAATATAGGAAAATTTCAAAATTCTAAATGTTCATATGAAAACATGGATAAAGCATGCATACATACATTATATTCATATGAAAACAATAAAACATGGATATAGCATGTGTATGATACTATGAAAAGTTGAAAACATTTTAGAATGTAAATTCTGAACATACAACATTGTTAATACTCAATAGACAATATGCAATTATGCATTCATAAATCAGAATTTCAATTCATTCACATTGTCAATATGCATATCAATAGACTTGGAGGTTAAATTTTCCCTACTTCCGTCGACGCAGTTTCCCCCCATATTTTTCAACGGGGGTTTGGGGGCAGCGCCCCCAAGGTGGGGTCAAGGGGCATCGCCCCTTGCGTGCTCCCTATCGCGATACGGGGCGGGGTCGAGGGGCAGTGCCCCGCGAGGCCAAAAAAACTTATTATTTAATAAAGGCGTTGGGTGTTATTTTTCTATTGACTCGCCAAGTTTGGCGATTTTCTAATCTTTGTGTCAAAATGCCCAAAGGCTACACTGCTGCCATATAGTTTCATTGTCAAAATTATGAATTAAATTAATAAATTTAAAATTTAATTAATGTTATCTTTTAATTTTTTTTATTTTTAATAACAATTTGAATTAATAAGGGGCTGATATTAGAAAATTTAAATAAAAAATTGAAAATACAACTTTTTAAATTTTTTTAATATTTTTTAAGGGCCTTAGATATGGGGGATGTCTGGCAGTCCCCGGGACGGATTGGGGACGTCCCAGCCGTCCCCAGCCGTCCCCGGGATGTACGGACGTCCCCTAGAGCTAGGGCAGGCATCCCTCCGTTTCGGGGACGTCCCCTCAAAATACAAGGCAATTTGGGGAAGGGGGGAAACGTCCCCTGGCCGTCCCCAAGTCCCCGAAACGTCCCCGGGACGGGGACGGGGGTTTTCAGGTCAGGGACGCGTTCCCGGGTAACTCTGCTTTTTTGCATTATCTTTTGTGGTGGAGAGTGACACCTCTGGAGAAGGGTTAGGGGGCATTCTTATGTAAAGAGGATGACCCATACCATTTGAGAGGCATATGTTTATAGAGGTAGAGTGTAATTTTATATATATGATAAAGAAATGCTGGTGGTCATGCATGTATTGGCTAGAGTCAGGCAATATCTTATTTGGGATGTTTTGTGGTTTGAGCAAACCACAATAGCTTGAGATTTTTCTTATCGCAACATGACCTAAATTATTAGCCATTTCTTCAGCAAAATTTGATTGGGAGGAAGAAATGTTGGTTAAGTATGCCAAATACCCACTAGCTACAGGACTGATTGAGGGTACAATTGCTGCCCCTAACAGGGATGAGAACCTGGTAACTACCTTAGTATTGTCATGTAGGTATTTGCAAGTTTCCAGGCAAGTAACCCAGTAAGTAATTGCTTGAAACCTACTCACAAGTTAATATGTGAGTGGCCTGGCTTGTAAGTTGTTGAGTAACTCATTGAGTGTTTATAGTTTTGTTGGTTGAAAATTTTGTACACTTGGGGAAATATACAAAATTGTGGTTTCAACCACAGCACACGAGTAAAAACTCTCCTAATTAAGGGAAGGCTCCCCCTTATCTAACTACAACTTGGAAAATAAAATGTGATGGGACAGCAATCTTTCTTCTTTTTTCAAGAAAGACAATATCCTTTTCTCTTCACAGAAAAGGATAGCGATTGAATAACAGCAGTAACCACTTTCAAGTGAAATAAAAGAAAGGAAATGAAGTTTCCTGAAAGCGCAAAGACTTCCGTCACTTCCTTCGGGACGGGACAACAATATCAAGGTCAAAGACTTGACTATTGGAAGTCCTATCTACCCTTTGCTATACTAAATTTTTACAACGAATAAAAGATAGCAGCTCAAAGACTGAAATAATCTATTCTTTTAACACAAAGACAATAACTAATGCAAGCTCAAAGACTTGCTGCTATTTCTTATCAAACAGTAATTTTTCCTCAAGAATAGACGCAAGCTCAAAGACTTGCTGCTCTTTCAAGAGGGTTTCCTATTTTAATTAATCTTCTCTACTTGCAGCTCAAAGACTTCAAATCAGATTGGACTAAGCTCCTTTAGAAACACTTTTCATAGAAGAAATAAAAAGATTCAAACTCAAACATGTAGTTCAAAGACTCAAAACTTGAGTAATCCTTCTTTATTATTCTTCAAAACCTTCAATTCACATACATAAGCTCAAAGACTTCTTGCTGTAAATTTGGCAGAGTTTTTGCTTGCTTTCAAAAAGATAAATATTACAATAGACTCCTCCAGTATTTATAGAAGAGGAGCCTTGAGAAAAAGGTGGGAGGATCCTAACTAACTTGAGAGATTCTCTCAACCACCAAGACTCATTCAATAACTAACTGAGACTTCATTAACTAACTAAGAGTTACTCCAACTAACTAAGACTTATTCCAACTACAGTCCTAATCGGACACAACTTGTAGTTGTCTTACATGTAATTACAAAAGTGCAAGTAATGTGTAACTTGCATTTTACAAAAACTACTTTTACATGTATCTTGTCAAAACAAAATTACAACTAAGAAATTACAAAAAGAGAGAAGATTCAACTAAGTGCTGAAAAACACTTAAGTTGAACTTCGTGAAGACACAAATCCTTGAAATTTCCGGATGCTCGCTTGTAGTTCCTCGGGATTTGGTTCATGAGTGTTCTTAGCAACTACCATAGTCTTCACAATAGTGTCGTGACAGCGGAGGAGCGCGGAATTGTCTTTATCCAGGATGGACTCGATCTCATGCAAAAAGGCTTGGTGTTTCATCAATGCTTGAATTGAAACTGCCGAGAATTGTTCACTCCTCCATTCACCATGAATCCTCATCTGTAAATCCGCAAGAACCTCTTCTTCTGGAATTAGCTCTCCATCCTGACTTACTATATTGCAAGAGGCCCTTTCACAATGTGAGACAATACCTTGATAAACTTCATCCCGGAATTTCCTTGCATCACTGATCTCTTCAATGAGGGATTTAAGAACAAGAGTCTTGTTTTCCATGAGTTCCTCGAATTCCAAGTACATGACCCTGGAAGAAATGATGGCGTGATCCTGCAGGATATTGAGTTGTTGTTGGGGCATGGTACACCAGATTGCCAGACTTTTCTCAACACTTTCCAGATTCTTTTTGAAAGTGTTAGAAGTCTGATCCAATTTCTCCTCAATGGTTTCCAGCTTAGACATTATTTGAAAAATGTCTTTTATCACTTGCATGCATTGATCATGAAGCTGATCAACCCAGGAATCCAGTGCTTGTACTTTCTGAGCAGCTCTTTCCACTCCACGAATCGATTCTTGGGAACCAAAAGAACCTATAGAGTTACTCCCTTCAGCAGCAGGTTTTGTGATTTTATGGATGGCTGCCATGAGCTGTCGGTTTTCTTCTTCTAGCTTGTTCTTCTTTGCAAGAAGGTCGTCACATCTTTGCACTAGTGAAGCAACAGAAAACTGAGCATCATGTTTAATGACCTCATGTGTTTGCTTGCCCAATTCTACCTTTGTAACCTTATAATCAGCAGCTGACATTTCATCAAGTGGTTTATCTGCAATAGGTTCCACAATTTCAGCTACTTTCATCTTGTTGCTATCAACAGTTACCCTAGAAATAGTCTTTGCCTTCTTAGCAACTTTGGATCTGGACTGTTTGAGTTGCTGGTAGTCAAAGGCATCAGGTGAGATCTCTTGCTTCTTTCTTTTTGGGGTGAAAGAACTAAGCCATGGAAGCAAAGTCATCAACTCACTTCCTGTAGCAGCTGTAGGCAAAGGAGAAGCAGTTTCTGTTTGAATAGCGACCACGTTTTGCTCGGTTACCAATGGACATGAAGATTGCCTCATGAATTCTTCAAAACCAGAAGTGGAAGTATCAATTTCTGATAACTGAATGCAAGTGGGAATATCTTCAGGAACTTTTAACACACTTTCTCGTTGTTGATCAGGAGAAGGCTCGTATGCCGAAATGGGAACTGCATTCTGAGGAGACTCGTCAATGAGCAAATCAGGAGGAGAAAGAGGCGTCTCAATGGAAACTGGAGGAATGACCTCGTGAGGCGTGTCTAGAACTGGAGACTTAGGCGCATCATCAGATTGCTGCCCCTCTTTTGGATTATCCAGATCGATCACCTGAACATGGAACCGTGATTTCTCCTTCCCACGAGGAGTTGTCTCTTCAGGAGGAAGCACTACTGCACGACTAACTCGTAACTTGATCCTTGTGCTTGAAGATGAAGCACCCTCCTTATTATCAATCTGAATCTCAGACTTCCGTCCAAGAGGCCCTGTAGAATCATCTTCTTTACCAACCTTGATTTTGATAAGTCTAACAGCATTACTTTTCAGCCATGCGTTAGTGTTGGCCAAGATAGGCTGAAATCTGTCAAGAATGGAGACGCACTCTTTGTGTGACCATTGGATCAAAGGAAGTGGAGCTTCCTCAACCCTCTGTGAAGTGTATTCAGGATCAAGTATATGCCCGTCATCGATCATCCCTTGTGGGATATCTGCCAAGTTCAAGTCAACAATTTGCTCAATAGTGAGCCTGCAGTAATCCATCTTCAGAACTTCGGCTTCTGTGCGGAGATCTGCCCAGATGTCTTCAATGCGATGAACATGCACAAAGGATTTCTTGATCTTTTCCTTCATACCTCTATAATCAAAATCAGCTCTAGGTTTGAACCTCTTAAGCTTGATTTCCTGCAATTCAACCTCCATGGCCTTAGCCTTCACAGATGTGACAAGGGAGTATCGACCAATTTTCAATGGATTTGTGCTGGAGATCCCCATTCCAACCTTGTGTCTAGCAGACTGAAGAGTATGAACAGCCATAATCTGTCTTCCCAACTCCATAAGAATTATCCTATCGGTCGGGTATCTTGGAAGCATGTATGGTTGTCCATCATAGCACCCAATCCTCATGTAGGTGAAGGTGGGAAATTGCAGGAATAAACACCCATACTCAGACACCTTGACCCATGCCTCATCTGATACTCTTTTATTTCTGAGATCCATGTCAAACTGACACATAAAATATCCAAAGAATGCATCTTGGACTCTTCTGAAATGCAGTCTGCTAGGTTTCAAAGGCAACTGGTCATAATATTCCCAAACTGGTATAAGCGAGCGATCACCCTTGGTAGAAAGACCTGGAAAGTGTCTAAGTGATGCTGCTAAATATACCAAATAAGAATTCATGAAGAAGGTCATAGTGGTAGGAACCGCTGCAAGTTGTTCGCACAAAGCATCGCTGATGATTTCACCCCATGAAATGTGATGCGACTGCCGTATGAACATGATGAATTGATACATCCATGGCTCAAAGACATTAGAGTACTCAAGGCCTAACATTCTGCTGAGAAGAGTGATGGTGTCTCCTATCTCCCACTTGAAATCGCAACGGTACAACTTTGCCCATCTTGAGAAGGAAGGACGTGGCTCTTGAATCCACCTATTGATGTGACGCTTGCAATCTTTTTCTCTTTTCACATAATACTCTGCTGCACTTTCTTTGGTGATTTCCATATAAACAGGTGCAGGAGGTATCTTGAAGACCTTCTCGATTGTATCCGCATCAAGACGAATTATGGCTTCACCATCATCATTTTTTATGACTCTTGAGTCTTTGTCAAAATGATGGGCGCATGCAAGAACAAACTCAGGTTCTAGGGCAGCCACTGGGAAAGAAGACGCATGATGAATATGGCTGTCCAACAGCCGCTGCAAGTTGTTATCCTATGGATCTTCTACCCTGTGAATGAATTCTGCCATATCAACGTGCCCTATTTCTGTGTCCCTGATACGATCCAATGGAGAGGATACCTGGGAAGGTGTAACCTCATTCTGGTATTTATCATATTTGTATTTCATTTTCTTTGGAGTTGGCGATGCCGACAAATCTGACATTGATTGTGAACCTGGAATGTTGTGATGAAGACTTAAAAGAGTTAAGGCCACATCATAATCAGCTGCAAATATCATTCTTTCTTTTTCAAATGGGTAAAACTTTGATCTCTGAATTTCACGGTTTTGTGAGAGGAAGAGGGAAGATATGTAGAAATGGGAAATTCTTGACTTTGACCAATTTCGGATCTTGGGGGAATTTTCGCAAGTATACAAGTTGGAAAGTACATACATGCAATCGGGATTTTAAAACCCGAATACAAGTACACTTGTAAATTTGAAAATGGAGAAATGGATGAAAAATGGGATTTTGACTTGCGGGAAATGATGGGAATGGAAAGTACGGATATGGGGAACGTGAATGAATAGAAACGGGAATATCCGGGAAAGTCATTTTAATGAAAATGGGAAGATCTTTTCAAATGTAATCCGGTATTTAAAACCCGAATTTGCAAGGGAGGGGTATTTCACACTTTTCAAGCTTGGAATTTTAACCAAAAATGATTAAATTCCTTAACCGTAGGGGAAAAACAAGAATTTCCAGCGAACTTGTAATCGAGATTAAAAATCCCGAATACAAGCTAAGATGGAATTTTGAGAAGAATAATGCAATTTAACAATTGCATTTCAAAGGGAAGATTTCTTTCATGAAAACCAATTTTTAGGGGAAGAACATCACATGCCAAAAATGCAACAAATAACGAAAGATGAAAACAAGAAAATAATAAAAAGAAGAGAAGAAAGGAAGAACATACCTTTATTAGAAATGCAAAATGCTTCTCCAACAATACAATACTTCTTGAGATCAAGAAGCAAAACCGGACTATCAAACCCTTATCACGTTTTTGTGAAAATGCCCCCAAATATGGCAAAACGTGATACCAAGCGAGAGCAAAATGTCATGTGAAATGTTTGAATGCTTCTTAAATCTCAACGCCTTGATGCTTCAAGCTGAAACGATCCATGTTCTAGAAGATGCGTGGCATTTTATACTTCTAAAACGCAGCCATGATGATTCACGTCAAGGAAAAACGTGGCTCTTGTTGCATAATGGATATGGCATCATTAAATGACTCGAAACCTATCCCATACTCCACGCCTAGGTGAGAGAGGGCAAAACGCCTTAGGAGATTGCAAGATGTTAAAGATTCAACCTTTCAAAACGTGGCATTAATGATTCACGTTAGGAAAAACGTGGTTGCTGATTTAGGGTAAAAAACAGCAAATGTATCCTCCAAATGGCGTGAGAGATGTCCAACAATGCATGAAGATAGGATGCAAACCCAAAACGCCTCCTTCATCCAACGATTTCTCCACAAATTTCGCCTTGAAAAGGTCAAAAATCGTTTTTCTCTTGCATTTCGGGTTTTTGGGAGCCAAAGGCAAGTTCGATTTGTTCAAAAAGAAGCAAATCGGGTTTTGGATAGAAAACAACAAGTTCGATTTTCACTTTTTCCTTTTTCATGCTAAAATCGGGTTTTAAAAGACAAATGACAAGTTTAAAATTGTCAAAAATGCACTTTTATGTTAAAATCGGGTTTTAGATGACAAACTGCAAGTTTAAAAATACTTGTAAGGGGGAAATAAAATCCCTATAACAAGTAAAAAACACTTGCACATATGTAATGGGGATTTAAAATCCCTATTACATGCGAAAACCATTAAAGTAGGGGTTTTTTGAACAAACTGCAAGTTTACTTGCAGTTGAGCCAAAAAACCCCTATTTTAATTAAAAATGACCAAAAAACAACAAAAAGACAAAAACATTAAAGGGGAAACTTAAAATAAATTACAAGTGACATATTTAGAACAAAAGTGCACATGTAATTGATCAAAAATTCCCCTACAAAGACCAAAACAATGAATATCATTAAAACTTGCAGTTTGAAAAAAATTCTCCACCTGCAGTCTGGGTTTTAAAACCCGAAATTGAAGGAAAGGCATAGCAAACGAACCCAGAATTGGACGAAATTCGAAACGTAGTTCGAGAATGGACTGAGGATCAAGCCAGTCCAAGGATTAGTCGAAATTCTGCCTCGGGAAGCGTGCCATAGAGTAAAAATTTCAATTTTTTCATAAAAATTTCACTGTAGTAGTCCTTCATGTTTGAAAACAAAAATGAGGACAACAAGTTTATACTATACCCTTGATAGACTGAGGATTGGAAGATCTATGCATCTAATTCCTCTTCGTAGCTGTTCTATTAGCCCACTGTCACCTTGTAATCATATCTGGTTCACTGGTAGTTTATTCTGATAAGTGAAAGTAAGCAGAGCTGAGGTATTTATATTTCTGGTTATTTGCATTATTTCAATTTTACACGATGCAAAAACAAATAAAAAGATTGTGATATTATTAGCAGGATGGAGAGCGAGTTCTAATTGCTAGTGTCGTTGAAAAGAAATATTTCTATCTTTGCAGTATTTTACTATTTTCCAATAAGTTGGGTTTATAATTCAGGTTTGCATGAGTTCTCTTGGATATCCATATTAGATCTGTATCCTTCTTGTAGCTTCTTATTGGTCACAGTTTTCTAGTTTCTAGTTTGAGCATGTTGGTGAAACTACAGCCGTTTACTTTTCAGTTTTGTAGTTTTTTCCCTTACGAATAAATTTTCTTTAATTGATGGTCTTTGCAGGTGGTATGAATGGATCCATAATCTATGAACTCAATAGACCTGAAAACACAGGTCTCGAGCGTTCAGTAAAGGTAATGCTCAAGCAGGAATTAAAATATTTTTAGTTTTAAAGAGTCTGGAATTCTATAGAAAGTATCTACTTATTTATCTGCCAAAACATTTAATCAATTTGACAATGATCACAATGAGCCCATCTGCTTATTTCTGAATCTACTTTTTCCGAATAATACGAATTTAACTATGGTAAACTCTTTTCAGGTTCTCCAGAAAGTCAAGGCAGTACTAGACTTAGCTATGCAAGGTTTTTACAAGGACTTCTCTTTTCAAAGTTTTGGCTTCTGGTTCAGTCGGCTTACATGACTTATAATTCTTCTTTTTGAAACTCCGGGAAATTTCTTTAACATTTGTTGGGAACGATAGTGTCATGGGCAGACCTAATAGCTTTGGCTGGAGCTGAAGCTGTGGCATTATGTGGCGGTCCTGACATTCCTGTTAGACTTGGAAGGCAGGATAAAGAGTGGGTTCATTCTCTGTTTTGTGTTGGTCTGTCTTTGACATAGTAGTGGAGTTTCCCATCATTTCTAAAAGTTACTTCTGAGGAATGATCATTTATTGTATATGGCTCTGTTTCTTTCTGACACTTCTAGCAATGATTATATTGCAAGCACTACCTATTATTTTTTTGAAGATATTAGCTTGATATTTAAAGTCTTCTTCGTAGGTCGCCTGATCCTGAGGGGGAGCTTCCAGTAGAATCTCTTAATGCTGCTGGTCTGATAGAATGCTTCCAAAAGAAAGGCTTCTCGTAAGTTTTTTCTTTGTTATATAATTATATTGTCAGTGCAAATCTGATTTTGGATTTAGTTGAGTGACATTTTTTACACTCAGATATGTGATATTTAAGTTATCTAAATTCTAAAGTAGCATGATAGAAATTAAATTGTTGAAAGAAATTCAATTTTCTATTAATTTACCTAGCAAGGTGAAATGAACCTGAGAACTGAATGAATCTAATCCTTATTCCTACTTAATGCTACTACCGTTATTAACTCAAATATAATCTGATTGCAAAGTGTAGACTCAGAAATAGAGAACATACAATGCTATTAACTTCAGAATATTAGTGAATTATTACATCAGATTTCAACAAGTATACAGCCCCACGATGTCAACAATATAATGCACCTTTGAAACTACAGATCCAGGAGGTCGATTTTCACTCAAATATAGTATTACATAAATTTCTCAAGCAACAGTAATCTGACCTTACATAAAGAAGATCTTAATAACCATTACACTCCACAGGGTAGAATTGCTGCAGTAGCTGATAGACATGATATTGATAGGGCACCTCTGGAGGGGCACCATTCACCTTCCTATAGAATGCTGTTGATACTCAGCAGCTCCCGTCAATGATACAGGCCGATTATTTGGCTTGCTATTATTCCTCCTGCGAGTGTGCAAAACCCTTACTCCTGGTCATGACTCTAGAAGCTCTGAGGGTTTCATCTGAGAAGCTCAGCAAATACTTCCACTGATCCAGATTGCGCCCAAGGTATAATCCAGAGGAAATGAATGAGATATTACAATACTGACTTGTAATAAGTTGGTTTGCATCTGAGTGTCCAACTGCAATCGTTTAATGCAATGCTCTCAAAGGCTCCCAAACACACATATATATAACCAGCACTAGTTGGTTAAAATATAACTACCCTATGACTGACTTATTACAAAATTTATATAATTATTTACTAAGCCAACTTCCTCTAGGCTGGCCAACAAAATATTCAATGATTTCATTTATTAATATTTTATTTATTTTAAAAACAAGAAAATAAATGACTTGGCCGACCTAGGTCTAGCTGGGGTCATTACAGTCCACACATTCTGAATGATGCTTGTCCTCAAGCAACTTCAAGTTTGAATCCACATCTCCATGTGTCTCCTCATATGTGTTTTCATAAAAAATGACCTCTATGTAATGTATTTGTCCCTTTCTCAAACATCTATGACCTAGTTGTCATGATTCTCTACACATGAAACATAATCTTTTTCTTCACAGCTCATCTTTAGACATCTCCACTGTATTTGTCTTAGGTGGTATCGTATTCTTTTGAGGAGGCTTCTTTGATGGCATTGGAATTGTTTGCTTGAGACTCCATGTATTTTAGTTA
Organism: Cryptomeria japonica; assembly: GCF_030272615.1. NCBI lineage: Eukaryota > Viridiplantae > Streptophyta > Pinopsida > Cupressales > Cupressaceae > Cryptomeria > Cryptomeria japonica. The sequence continues at coordinate 434,111,409 of NC_081410.1, forward strand.
TTGAATCTTCAAACTCAAAGCCCTATTGATGGCTTCTTCTAAGGTACTTGGATTAAATACTCTTACTAATCCTTTGAGGGGTTTAGCCAAGCCTTCTATAAAGAATACTATAAGCCTTTTCTCTGACACATTATAAATCATGACTGGTAGCCTCTAAAATTTGTTGCGTAATCTTCCATCTTACCCTCTTGCTTCAATTGTGCTAACTCTCTAAAATGATTTTCTAGATCCTTCTTATGAAACCTCTCCATCAATATTTGGCTGAAGATTGATTCATGCCCTTGGATTAACTAGCCATGGTACCACCATTTGTGAGCCACACCCCCAAAGTGCAAGGTGGCAAATTTGAAAGCCTCTTCCTCAAGGTGGTGTTGACGTGTCTGAAATCGCTGAATTTACGGCTTCATCCGGCCAACGCGGAATAGACTGTGCTCGTTGAGTATCCTATCCTCTCTTGAGATAAGGAAATCCCTAATGCTGTTTCAATTTGATCAATGGGGACGACCTCAAGGTTTTGATTGTCAGGTCTTGACTACGGGATTACTCAGTGATTGATGTGATTTGTTGGGAGCACAAGGGGACTTATGTTTTGCAACAAGCTAGTCTGTTATGATTCTCAGACTGCGAAATAAAATTTAAAAGGGAAGGGATAGGAGATCTAAAATTAATAAGACTAGTGTGCGGGTAGACGGATTCAACATAACCAATCCCTGCTTGGCCAGAATAGCTCACAACCTTGCAGGAACGGTGCAATCTTCAAAGGGACTTGGAAGATTTTTAGACTGCAAACGCACGGCTAAGCACCCAATTCTGGCACAACCTAGATAGACATCTGCAATTGAACTAAGCACAATTAAAGGCTCAGGTTAACCATACAAAAGGATACACAATCAGTATATCCTCAATGGTATGAATCTGAATCTATCAAATACCTGCACACCCAAAACAGAAAGATCTATCTAAAATGCTGAAAGAAACCATGCAAATAGGATGAAAGCAAGACAATAAACACCAAATCAATGTTTATATATTGATTTCAGCTGCCTATTACAACAATTTTTGCAGCATCTCTATGCTACTGCTAAGATCTAATCTATTCTAACTCTAAAATCTAACTATCTGACTCCCAAAATTCTAACTAGAGTCTAACTACCTAACTGTCTAACTGTCTAACCTTTTACAAAAGAAAGGCCTCTGCCTTCTATAGATTTACAATAATGAATTGAAGGCTAGGATGGATTGCATCCAGGGGTCCTGATCTGCCTTCCACAAACTAGCAGCCTTAACCCATGCCCATTCAATTTTCAGTTATCCACTCAACCACAATCTCAACTACCTGCCACTATTTGGCTTTAATTTGAGTCTATCCGGTCCTCTTGGTGGTTGGGAATAGTTGTCCACAAAACTATCTTGCGCGGTGGGAATAGTTGTCCACAAAAATATCTTGCGCGGGACCCATAGGCAGTTTAATAAAACATTTTCAGTTTACAAAAACTGAACTTCTGGAATCAAATCCAGCTGTGCACCTTTCCTGAGAATGCATAGACTTGTCGCATTCGGAGTGTTCTTTGGTCTTTGGTCCCAGTGGTGGACTTCAGCTTTGTGGTCTAGTGGCACGCTTCCCAATGCTCGGTTTCTCTCACGCTCTTGCAGCGCATTCCTGCATCTTCTTCTTTGACTTTCAGTTCCTAGCCGTGATTGCAATCCTTCTTCGATTTGCGTTTCAAGTTTTTCTCCTGGTTCTCTGATGACGTCCTGCGACCTGCAAACAATCAATCTCACTTTAATAAATCAATTTGAAAAATTAATTAACTTAATTAATCAAACATTAAATTTCTAAACGTCTGGCTTCGTCTCGGTGAAGCTCTTTGTGAGATGTATCTTAAAACTCGATCTTTTGTCTTGATGATGCTTGGGCGATCTGAATCCACTAAAGCTTCTTGGCTTACTGGCGAAATAGTGATTTTGCCCTATTGTTCAATTTCGGCCTACAAGTTGGTTTTGAAAATATCTAAGTTAAACGCTTTTCACATTTTCGGCTTGAAAGAACAAAATGTAAACCTCGCTACTTTACCTTTGCCATTTTCGGGCTGGAAGCATAAAATGCAAACCTATAAACTAACTTACGCCCTTTTATCTATTTTGCAACTTTTATGGTGCTTGCCCATTTTCAAGCAGGAATCATTTTTTACAAACGTTAAAATTAAACGCCCTTTTCACGTGGTTTTCAAAATTCGGGCAAAAAGGACGTTATGAAATTTTTTAAAGTTTAATGCCTTTCAACTGCATTGTGCGATTTTGGGCCCAAGAGACTTTCTGAAAATGTCTAAGTGATGCCTTTCCTTATTTTCAAATTCGGTTTTCGGGCAAATGAGACCATTTTGCAAGCTTGAAAAAAGTTTATTTTTACCGCCTTCACTTAACTCTCGATTTTTGGCCAAGATGGGCGTTTTGAAAAGTTTTTTAAAGTTTAACGTTTTCTTATTTTCGGGATACTTGAGCTGATTCCGAGACTTTGTCATTTGATAATTTCGGCTTAAAGATAGAGTTTGTGACTGTGCCTTGGAATGCGCGATTTAAAACCTAGAATTTCCGGCTATGAAGCCGATTTTACAAACTCGAAGCTTGCCCCATTTTCCTTTTCGGCTCATGGATCATTGTGAGGTTGTCCTTATCGCCTCTTAAAATGCGATTTTAAACAGACTTTGGGCTACTAAAGGGTTTTGACACTTACTTTTCGACCTGTGGAGGGGATTTCGAGAGCCTCATATTACTTTCGGCTCAAGAGGAAACTTTGCGAAAAAGAGAATATTAACCCTCTTTTCGGCCTATGAACGCGTTTTGCAAAACTTAGTTTGTATTTTACTCCTCCCGTGATTTCTCTTTTTCGGCCCAAAGGAGGGGTTTTGAAAATGTTTTAAGTCTAAGCGCTACCCTCTTTTTATTTTCGGGCTAAAAAGCCCTTTTGTTCATTTCGGCTCAGAGGGAAGTTTTGCAAATTTCAGCCTGGAGGGCCATTTTGAAAAGTTTTTCATTTTCGCGATTTCCCTATTTTATTTTCGGCTCACAAGCCGAGTTTGCAAGTTTACGCCTTTCTCTCCTTTACCATTTTCGGTTGGGAGGGCATTTTCGCGAGACGGAAGTCTTGACTTCGGGTTGAATGGTTGTTTTGCGAATTCGACCCAGAGGGCGATTTTGCGAGAATTGAGGAGTTTCGGGCTTCTAAACTAATTTGCGGATTTAGACTTGGAAGATTTTCAGGCTATGAGGAGGTTTTGAGAGTTTACTTTTCGGCCTACTTAGCCGATTTGAAACCTTTACTTACATTTCCGAATTTCGGCCTACTTAATGCTTTTGTGAAATTCGCGATTTTATCTCTGTCGCCTGATTTTGCCTCCAGATGCCGAACTTCGGCCATTTAGACCCTTTTGCAAGACTAAACGATTTTCGGTATGAAAGGTTATTTTGCAAGATTTTGAAGCCTATTCGGCTCCTTGAGTCGTTTTGTAAGCCAATGACATTTTCGGCGTTTAAGATGAATTTGGGAGTTTGAAGTTCACAATATGGCCCTAGAGGCTGAATTTGGTTTTAGCGGCACTTGACCCTTCATATCCCCTTCCTCTTCCGCAAGGACAAATAGGCACAAATTGGGGGTCCCTGTTCAAGACGGAGATGGGTGTGCAATACGCACAACAAATGGCGACTCGGCTGGGAAATGTTCCTAAACATTTCAAGGATGACTATCCAAATCGAACCCCAGAATCTCCAGTATATGCCCCACAAAACAATCTTAATGACAAAAGACAGATTCAAAGTAAAAATGAGGTCGCAAACTGAATCAAGTCACCAACCTTGAGAATCAAGTGTGTGCAATGAAGTTCATTCAAGCTAAAGAAGGTTGAGATATCATTGTTCAGTTAATGTAGGCTACCCTGTAGACTCTAACTCCAAAAGCAACCTGGATAGAGCCACGCTGCCAGCAAGCGTCTATAGCCTCGGCGGAGTTATCGCCTGTAAACTCACGGAGATTGCTCTATTTCCGATAAATTTTCTTGTTGAAAATCGGCAGAGGTGTCTGCACTCCCAAAGCCAAGAAATTTGATATTTCTTTGCTTTTCAATTTCTTTTGTTTTGATTTTTCTCTTTTATTTTCACTTTTTCACCTTGGCTGGTAAGCAGTGAAGCCTACGTGGGATTGAGCGTTACAGTGGTCGCTGAAGTAGAGCTTCGGATTTTTCACTTGCAATGACTTCCCTTTGATAAAACGACAAACTTCAGCGTTTTTAAGCGTTTAAAAGTGCAGTGATCACAACGTTGGTGACAAAACGCAGTAAGCAACTAAATTTTTAGAATGACTCACACCCGTGCAAGGACAACATAATCATTTGCTGCCACAGTTCGACTGATTGGTTCACCCTGCTCAACACTTGGCAACTCCATCTTTTCATCATCAGGTTCATCATCGGGGAGTGCGACGCTGCATTGATTTTGCGATCTTCTGTACTCGTCTGCAGCAAGGTAGGCACTCCACACTTTGCTGGTGATGCTCTCATCTGGTTCTTTCGGCAGTCCAAACTGGGCTTTAACTTGACTGACTTGCCTCCATGCATAGCGAGCAGGTGAACTCTGAATGTGGGGTACGGTGATTTCTGCACCACCAAGGTGACAGCACGCTCTCCAAACATAACTCCCCCTCGAGACCAAACTGGTTCTCAATCCGATCCTTAAATCGTGTAAACTCATCGTTGCTGGACGGAGGAATGGGAATATCCGGCATATCCGACTGTGCTAACTTCTGCGGTTTGGGGATATCCCAAAAGAATATCTGCCCCTGCAGTGCTAACTCGACCCTTGACAAAAATGTCAAGCAATTCAGTTCTTCGTGCGCTGTGGTGCCATGAATTCTGCAGTGAGCTGTAGATGCAAATTCGGACAGCCGCTTGGGATATAGCTGCAGACTCAGCCTCCGTTGGATCTAAAAAATTTCGGACTACGAACAGCCTTCATGAAGCGACTGACTCAACATATTGACTCAGAAATATTTTTGGTATTTTCAAATTTTCTGATTTTTTGGGCTTTTCTGATTTAATAGGGATCTTGCATATCCCGAATATAGCATTGGAAAGGTCGATTAGACTCAACTTGCTGCAAGGTACCTTTCAAAGGCCCTCCTTCTAGCGCCAATTTTGTTGACGTGTCTAAAATCGCTGAACTTACGACTTCATCTGGCCAACGCAGAATAGAATGTGCTCGCTGAGTATCCTATCCTCTCTTGAGATAAGGAAATCTCTAATGTTGTTTCAGTTTGATCAATGGGGACAACCTCAAGGTTTTGATTGTCAGGTGTTGACTGCGGGATTATTCAGTGATTGATGTGATTTACTGAGAGCACAAGGGGACTTATGTTTTGCAACAAGCTAGTTTGTTGTGATTCTCAGACTGCGAAATAAAATTTAAAAGGGAAGGGATAGGAGATCTAAAATTAATAAGACTAGTGTGCGGGTAGACGGATTCAACATAACCAATCAAGAACGATGCAATCTTCAAAGGGACTTGGAAGATTTTCAGACTGCAAATGCACAGCTAAGCACCCAATTCTGGCGCAGCCTAGACAGACATCTGCAATTGAACTAAGCACAATTAAAGGCTCAGGTTAACCATACAAAAGGATACACAATCAGTATATCCTCAATGGTATGAGCCTGAATCTATCAAATACTTGCACACCCAAAACATAAAGATCTATCTAAAATGCTGAAAGAAACCATGCAAACAGGATGAATGTAAGACAATAAACACCAAATCAATGTTTATATATTGATTTCAGCTGCCTATTACAACAATTTTTGCAACGTCTCTATGCTACTGCTAAGATCTAATCTATTCTAACTCTAAAATCTAACTATCTGACTCCCAAAATTCTAACTAGAGTCTGACTATCTAACTGTCTAACTGTCTAACCTTTTACAAAAGAAAGGCCTCTGCCTTTTATAGATTTACAATAATGAATCGAAGGCTAGGATGGACTACATCCAGGGGTCTTGATCTGCCTTCTAGAAACTAGCAGCCTTAACCCATGCCCATTCAATTTACAGTTATCCACTCAACCACAATCTCAACTACCGGCCACTATTTGGCTTTAATTTGAGTCTATTTGGTCCTCTTGGTGGTTGGGAATAGTTGTCCACAAAAATATCTTGCACGAGACCCGTAGGCAGTTTAATAAAACAGTTTTAGTTTACAGAAACTGAACTTCTGGAATCAAATCCAGCTGTGCAGTTTTCCTGAGAATGCATAGACTTGCCGCATTCGGAGTGTTCTTTGGTCTTTGGTCCCAGTGGTGGATTTCAGCTTTGTGGTCTGGTGGCACGCTTCCCAATTCTCAGTTGCTCTCGTGCTCTTGTAGCGCGTTCCTGCATCTTCTTCGGCTTTCAGTGCCTGGCCTTGATTGCGATCCTTCTTCGATTTGCGTTTCAGGTTTTTCTCCTGGTTCTCTGATGACGTCCTGCGACCTGCGAACAATCAATCTCACTTTAATAAATTAATTTGAAAAATTAATTAACTTAATTAATCAAACATTAAATTTCTAAACGTCTGGCTTCGTCTCGATGAAGCTCTTTGTGAGATGTATCTTAAAACTCGATCTTTTGTCTTGATGATGCTTGGGCGATCTGAATCCACTAAAGCTTCTTGGCTTACTGGCGAAATAGTGATTTTGCCCTATTGGTCAATTTCAGCCTACAAGTTGGTTTTGAAAATATCTAAGTTAAACGCTTTTCACATGATTTTCGCATTTTCGGCTTGAAAGAACAAAATGTAAACCTCACTACTTTACCTTTGCCCATTATCGGGCTAGAAGCATAAAATGCAAACCTATAAAGTGACTTACGCCCTTTTATCTATTTTGCGACTTTTGTGGTGCTTGCCCATTTTCGGGTTGGAATCATTTTTTGCAAACGATAAAATTAAATGCCCTTTTCACGTGGTTTTCAAAATTCGGGCAAAAAGGATGTTATGATTTTTTTTTAAGTTTAACTCCTTTCAACTACATTGTGCGATTTCGGGCCCAAGAGAATTTCTGAAAATGTCTAAGTGACGCCTTTCCTTATTTTCAAATTCGGTTTTCGGGCAAATGAGACCATTTTGCAAGCTTCAAAAGTGTTTATTTTTACTGCCTTCACTTAACTCACGATTTTCGGCCAAGATGGGCATTTTGAAAAGTTTTTAAAAGTTTAACGTTTTCTCATTTTCGATATACTTGAGCCGATTGCGAGACTTTGTCATTTGATATTTTTGGCTTAAAGATAGAGTTTGTGACTGTGCCTTGGAATGCGCGATGTAAAACCTGGAATTTTCGGCTATGAAGCCAATTTTACAAACTCGAAGCTTGCCCCGTTTTCCTTTTCAGCTCATGGATCATTGCGAGGTTGTCCTTATCGCCTCTTAAAATGCGATTTTAAACAGACTTTGGGCTACTGAAGGGTTTTGACACTTACTTTTCGACCTATGGAGGGGATTTCGAGAGCCTCATATTACTTTCGGCTCAGGGGGAAACTTTGCAAAAAAGAGAATATTAACCCTCTTTTCGGCCTATGAACGTGTTTTGCAAAACTTAGTTTGTATTTCGCTCCTCCTGTGATTTCTCTTTTTCGGCCCGAAGGAGGGGTTTTGAAAATGTTTTAAGTCTAAGCGCTTTACCCTCTTTTTATTTTCGAGCTAAAAAGCCCTTTTGTTAATTTAGGCTCAGAGGGAAGTTTTGCAAATTTCGGCCTGGAGGGCCATTTTGAAAAGTTTTTCATTTTTGCAAATTCCCTATTTTATTTTCGGCTCACAAGACGAGTTTGCAAGTTTAGGCCTTTCTCTCCTTTACCATTTTCGACTGGGAGGGCATTTTCACGAGATGGAAGACTTGACTTCAGGTTGAATGACCGTTTTGCGAATTCGGCCCAGAGGACGATTTTGCAAGAATTGGGGAGTTTCAAGCTTCTAAACCAATTTGCGGATTTAGAATTTGAAGATTTTCGGGCTATGAGGATGTTTTGAGAGTTTACTTTTTGGCCTACTTAGCCGATTTGAAACCTTTACTTATATTTCCAAATTTCGGCCTACTTAATGCTTTTGTGAAATTCGCGATTTTATCTTTGCCCCCTGATTTTGCCTCCAGATGCCGAACTTCGGCCATTTAGACCCTTTTGCAAGACTAAACGATTTTCGGTATGAAAGGTTATTTTGCAAGATTTTGAAGCCTATTCGGCTCCTTGAGTCGTTTTGTAAGCCAATGACATTTTCGGCGTTTAAGACGAATTTGGGAGTTTGGAGTTCGCAATATGGCCCTAGAGGCCGAATTTGGTTTTAGCAGCATGTTGTCCTCAATTTTTGATTTCAAAAATTGGACTATCACAAGGAAATTTTTATTAAAAAATGAAAAAATTTACTCTATGGCACGCTTCCCGAGGTAGAAATTCGTCCCATCCTTGGACTGGATCGATTGTTGATCCATCTCCAAGCTACGTTTCGAATTTCGTCGCGTTTCGAGTCCGTTTGCTATGTTTTTGCTTCAATGTAGGGGAATTTTTCGATAATTACCAGTAACTGGTAATTTGTTTTTCAAAACCCCCTTGAAGCTTTTGGTCTTGTAGGGGAATTTTTCTCCAATTGCAAGTTTTTGGAAACTGGTAAAAAGGGTTTTAAAACCCCCTTTACTAGTAGAATGACTTAAAGTGTTTTGTAAAACTTGTAAATGGGTTTTTAAAACCCCTTTACATGTTTTTATGACTTAAAGTTATTTTTTATTTTTAAATAGAACTTGTAAATGGGATTTTAAATTCCCTTTACATGTTTTAAGTAAAATCACTTGTAAAGGGAATTCTATTTCCCTATTACAAGTAATTTTACTTGTATTTCCTTTTCTAAAACCCGAAATTTGCCTTAGAGGCAAAAATATGAACATTTTTAAAACTTGTATTTCCATTTCTAAAACCCGAAATTTCTCCCATGCCTTTGCAAATTGATTTGGGTTCGAATTTTTTGGAAGAAAGATAGGGATTCCTTCCAAAGGCGGATTTGCTGCAACTTTGAAGAATTCAAACCCTTGTTCTACGCATCTATCAAACTGATTTTCGCCATTTGTCTTCTTCAACGTTTTTTTTTCTGAATCATGCATTTGTGCCATTTGCCACGGTTTGGAGGTTCGAATCTGCTCTTACCTAAGGCGTTTTTGATTTAATCATTAATGAATTGGATTTCAAGCTGCATTCAAACCGTTTTGTGCGCATTTTGGGGAATCGATTTGCAAAAACGCCCTAAAAACCAGTCACGTTTTTTGCAAGTTTCGCACCTTTTTCGTTCAAGGTATGCTTTCAATTCTAAATCATTTTTGCTTTCTCTTGTATGTAATGATGAATCGAATCATTTTTGAATTACTTCCTTGGCATTTTTCATGGCGTTTTTATAGCGAATCGGTTTTTCTTTGGTCACCATGCGTGGCTAAGTTTCTTCCTTTGTTTAATTTCTATTTAAAGGGTTTCATCTTCTATGTTTGGTTGACTCCACAAGCTTGGATCTCTCCTCATCTTTGCAAGGTAATTTTTATTTTTATATTTCTCTTTTGTTTCTTTCCTTGCAATTTCCTTGTTTAAGTTTTGGTTTTTGTTCATGTTCGTACTGGGTTTATGAGAGGAAATTCCCCATTTTACAAAGGAATTTGTAAAGAAAAAGTTGTTCTTCCCCATTGAAAATTCTCCTTCTTTACTTGCATTCGGGTTTTAAAACCCGATTGCAAGTAAAAGGAAAATATGTGTTCTTCCCTCTTTGGACAAAGACTTAACCTTCTTTAGTCCAAAAATCAAGTTTCAAAACAAGAAAGATGTGTTCTTCCAAATATGTTCTTCCCAATTTGCAAAGAAATTTATAAGTGTGAAAAGTTCTACCTCAAGATGTGTTCTTTCCTTTTTGGACAAAGACTTAACCTTCTTAGTCCAAAAATCAAGTTTCAATGACGGAAAAATCAAGTTCTTCCCAATTTCGGGTTTTGAAATCCGGATTGCAAGTCGAAAGTCCTTCCCATTTTGGCACGACAAAGTTCCAAGTGATCTTCCCGAAATTCATTTTTACTTATCCGCTTCCAATTCCCTCATCCGTACTTATCATCTTCGTCATTTCTCGCATGCCTAAATACCTTTTTCCGTCCATTCCTTCGATTTTCAGTTTGAAAATAAGTTTGCATTTGGATTTAAAAACCCATTGCAAATGCGTTCTTCCCAATTTTCAAACTGAAAATTCATTCTCCTTCCATTTAATCATGCTTCGTGTTTCGCAAGTATAATTGCATTCGGAATTTAAAATCCAATTGCACGTTTGTACTTCCCTCTTGTGTACTTGCGAAACATTTTTCAAAACCCGAAATAAGTCAAAAGCTTATTTTTCCACCCCTTATATCTCCTCTCACAAAGCCAAAATACGAAAGTTGAACTTTCTCATTTGGAGGAGTGAAAATGTCTAAAGATACTGACTTTGATGTTGCCTTGATACTCATGGATTTACATTGCAGCATTCCCGGTTGTGCCCAGATGACAGATGTATCATCATCTCCCACTCCAAAAAAGATGAAATACAGGTATGATAAATACCAGAATGAAGTTCCGCAGTCACAGATCTCCTCCTCCCTTGATCATATCAAGGATACTGAGATAGGGCATGTTGACATGTCCGAATTCATACAAAGGATTGAAGATCCGAAGGAGGGGGATATGCAACGGTTGCTGGACAGCCATATCCATCATGCCGCATCCTTTCCAGTTGCTGCCCTAGAACCAGAATTTATTCTAGCATGTGCTCATCATTTTGACAAAGAGTCACGAGTCATTAGAAATGATGATGGGGAAGTGATCATTCGCCTGGATGCAGAAGCTATAGAGGGTTTTTAAAATACCTTCCGAAACCATTTATATAGAGATCTCCAAGCAAAGTGCAGCTGAATACTTTGCCAAAAAGGAGAAAGATTGTAAGCGTCATATCAACAAATGGATTCATGAACCTCGCACTGCGCTTACCAGATGGGCAAAGTTATATCGATCTGATTTCAAGAATGAGATCGGTGATACTATTACTCTTCTTAGCCGTATGATGGGATTGGAACATTCCAATGTTTTTGAACCTTGGATGTACCAATTTATTATGTTAGTAAGGCAGTCTCAGCACATCTGTTGGGGTGAAATCATCAGTGATGCTTTGTGTGAGCAACTTGCAGTCGTCCCTACTACCTTCACCTTCTACATGAATTCATATCTCGTGTATATTGCTGCGTCACTTAGACATTTCCCAGGTCTTTCCACCAAGGGTGACCGCATGCTTGTACCAGTTTGGGAATACTATGATCAGTTGCCTCTAAGATCAAGTAGGTCTCATTTCAGAAGGGTTCAGGACGCTTTCTTTGGTCATTATTTGTGTCAATTTGACAAGAACCTGAAGGACAAAAGAGTCTCAGATGAAGCATGGGAAAAGGTGAAAGAATATGGTTGTTTGTTTCTCCAATTTCCAACTTTTACCTACATGAGAGTTGGATGTTATGGCGGGCAGCCTTACATGCTCCCACGGTACCCAACAGATAAGATTATCCTCATGGAATTGGGAAGGCAGATCATGGCTGTACATACACACCAGTCAGTTAAGCACAAGGTTGGCATGGGTATTTCTTCCAACAACCCATTGAAGATTGGGCAATATTCTCTAATGACTTCAATCAAGGCCAGGGCTATGGAAACTGAGTTGCAGGAAATCAGACTCAAAAGATTCAAACCTAGAGCTGATTTCGATTACCGAGGCATGAAAGAGAAGATCAAGAAGACCTTCATCCATGTACACCGGATAGAAGATATTTGGGCTGATCTTCGTACCGAAAAGGAGATTCGCAAGATGGATTACTGCCGACTCACTGCAGAACAGATTGCGGATCTAAACCTCGCAAACATGCCACAAGGTATGATTGATGATGGTAACGTTCTTGATCCTGAGTTTGTCAATCAGAATGTTGATGAGGCCCCGCTTCCTTCTATCCACTGGTCCCACAAGGAAAGCACTTCTATCTTGGATAGATTTCAGTCAGTTCTTGCCAATACCAATATCTGGCTTAAGAATAATGGTGTCAAGTTCATTAAGATTAAGGTGGGGAAAGAAGATGATTCTACAGGTCCTCTTGGGCGGAAGTCTGAAATTCAACTAGACAACAAAGAAGGTGCATCCTCTTCTAGTACGAGGATTAAATTGCGGGTCAGCCGTGCGATGGTGCTTCCTCCTCAGGAAATAACAGTTCAAGGCAAGGAGAAGCCACAGTTGAAAATTCATGTGATTGATCCTGAAGCTTCAGAAGAGGAAACTCAATCTGGTAATGCTCCTCAGTCACTTTCTACAGAGTCTCCACATAATTCTCTTTCTTCATTTCCTATTGAGGTACCCATGTTTCCTCCTGTGATAGATGTGAGCTCTCAATCTGCCCCTTCAGTTTCGGAATCTCCACAGAAAGTCCTCCCGCTTTCAGCAGCAGAACCATCTCAAGGCCATCCTCAGGAAAGTTTATTGAATATCTTTTCGGAAGATCCTTCATATGTACCTGTGTCTGATATTGATACTTCTATGACCTGTTTTGATGAGTTCATAACATCTTCATCATATCCTGTCATCACTCAGCAAACTATGGTGGCTATCCAGACGGACACTTCTCCCAAGGTCACCACTGTTATTCAAACAGAAACTGCTTCTCCCTCCATCCCACAATCAGAGTTAATGGCTTTACCTCCATGGCTCAGTTCCTTCACTGCAAAGAGGAAGAAGCAAGTGATCTCACCTGATCCCTTCGACTATCAACATTTGAAACAATCAAAACCTAAAGCTGTGAAGAAGGCAAAAATAGTTTCAAGGGTGATCGTTGATGAGAACCGGATGAGAGTGGCAGAGATTGCTGAACCAATATCAGATAAACCAGTTGAAGAAATGCAAGCAGCTGATTATCGGATCACCAAAGTTCAACTGGGTAAACAGACTCATGAGGTTGTCAAGCACGATGCTCAACAAACAGTGGCTACATTGGTGCAACGATATGATGAGGTGTTGACCAAGAAAGATCAGCTAGAAGTAGAGAATCAAAGACTCATGGCAGCTATCCAAAGTATTACTCAACCTTCAAGTGGAGAAGGCCAAGTACCTATTTCTTCCAGGGTCAGTGAACCAATCCAAGGTATCAAGAGAGCCGCCCAAAAGGTTCAAGCCTTAGACACCTGGGTTGATCAACTGCATGACTTATGCTCACAAGTCATAAGACAGGTATTTGAAATGATGGTTAAATTGGAGATCATTGAAGATAAGTTGAATCAAATCTTGACTGCTTTCAAGCTAAATTTGGAGAAGGTTGAGGGAAATTTAGTTTCTTGGCGAAAGATGCCTCAATATCAGTTGAGCGTTCTTCAAGTGCATGATGTGATTCCTTCCAGAGTCATGTACATTGAATATGAGGAACTCCTGGAGAACAAATCTCTTGTTCTCAAATCACTCATTGAAGAAATTGATGAAACCTTAAAGTTGCGTGAAGCAGTCTTTCAAGATGTAACCTCCCATTGCAAAAAGGCATCCTGCGACATTTTCAATCAGAATGATGAGCTGCTGCCCGAGGAAGAAGTTCTTGCAGACCTGCAACTCAAGATTCATGATGAATGGAGAAGTGATCAATTCTCAGTCGCTTCCATTCAAATATTGATCAAGTATCAAACTAAGTTGCAGGAAATCCAGTCAGCATTGGAAAAAGGGAATTCCACGCTATGCCAATGCCATGATGTCATCGTAAAAACTAGGGTGGTGGCTATGAACACTCATGAACCAGATCCTGATGAATTGCAGAAAGTTATTCAGAAGTTCGATTTATTCGTATCTTCAAGAGTTGCAACTTAAGTGTTTTTAACACTTGTAAATTTTTAAATAATTGTAATTTCAGAATTGTAGTTTCCCTTTCGGCAAGTTGTCATCACTTGCATTTTTGTAATTACTTGTAAGGCAACTACAATTTGTGTCCAATTAGGACTGTAGTTGGAATAAGTCTTAGTTAGTTAATGAAGTCATAATTAACTGTTGAATAGGTCTTGGTGATTGAGGGAATTTCTCAAGTTAGTTAGGATCCTCCCATCTTTTTCTGAAGGCTCCTCTCCTATAAATAGAAGAGAGGGTCCTTTGTAATTTTTATCTTTTGGAAAAGCAAGCAAAAACTCTGCCAAATTTACAGCAAGAAGTCTTTGAACTTATGTATGTGAATTGAAGGTTTTGAAGAATAAGAAAGAAGGATTACTCAAGTTTTGAGTCTTTGAGCTACATGTTTGAGTTTGAATCTTTTATTTCTTCTATGCCAAGTGTTTCTAAAAGAGCTTAGTCCAATCTGATTTGAAGTCTTTGAGCTGCAAGTAGAGAAGATTAATTAAAATAGGAAAATCTCTAGAAGGAGCAGCAAGTCTTTGAGCTTGCGTCTATTCTTGAGGAAAAGTTACTGTTTGATAAGAAATATCAGCAAGTCTTTGAGCTTGCATTAGTTCTTGTCTTTGTGTTAAAAGAATAAGTTATTCCAGTCTTTGAGCTGTTGTTGTTTATTCATTGTAAAATTTAGTATAGAAAAGGGTAGATAGGACTTCCAATAGTCAAGTCTTTGAGCTTGATATTGCTGTCCCGTCCCGAAGGAAGTGACGGAAGTCTTTGCGCTTTCAGGAAACTTCATTTCCTTTCTCTTATTTCACTTTAAAGTGGTTACTATTGTTATTCAATCGCTATCCTTTTCTGTGAAGAGAAAAGGATATTGTCTTTCTTGAAAAAAGAGGAAAGATTGCTGTCCCATCCCATTTTACTTTCCAAGTTGTAGTTAGATAGGGGGAGCCTTCCCTTAATTAGGAGAGTTTTTACTCGTGTGCTGTGGTTGAAACCACAATTTTGTATATTTCCCCAAGTGTACAAAATTTTCAACCAACACGGCAATTGACCCTTCATATCCCCTTCCTCTTCCGGAAGGCCAGATGGGCACAAACTGGGGGTCCCTATCCAAGACGGGGATGGGTGTGCAATACGCACAAGTGGTAAATTAGATTCAATGAGAAATATGTATTTAGTTTGTGCAACCAAGCTCTTGCTGATGAGCTTCCAGATCCATAAAAAATTGGGATGGTAATCTTCCCCAATCAATGTTTGATGTCCTTTCTTTCTTTATTCCCTTTTCTCCCATGCCCAGTTGCTTTCTTTATCTCATAATAGTCCCGAAAAGTCAGATCTGCATGGATAACAGGGCTTAGGGCATAGTATTCATCATGTAGTCTTTTTGTATCTTCCTGTATAATAAATTTAGCCCTAGAAGTCATGGTATTAATTGAAGCTTTCCCACCACTAGCTGAAACCTTTTTACCACCAGCTAGAGCTTTTCCTCCACCCAAATTGTTGTCTTTAGCATCATTCCGAACGGTCCTATCAGCACTTAATTGCTAACCCTTTCCTCTTAATAGTTGAACCATCTCCCTCATGGCATCCTTTACGCCAGTATTAACTTCTTTGATATCCTTAATTAAGTCTTGGGTATTTGCCTCTTCCCTATCACCTATTGTCTTCTTTTTTCCCTTTGCTTGTATCTTTGATTTCCGTCACTCATCAATCCATAGGCTGGCAAAAAGGTGGCTCTGATACCATCAAAATGAACCTGGGATCTGGATGAATCTAACCCATATTCCTACTTAATACTAGTACGATTATTAAGTAAAAGGCAAAGAAAATATACAATGCTAGTAACTTCAAAATATTAATGAATTACCACGTCAGATATCAACAAGTATACAATCCCAGAATATCAACAATATTTCATGGAAACTTTGCTTCCTTTTATGTTCCAAAAATCCTTAAAAAAAAGTCTCATTTCTGTATTTGTTGTTATTTATTTCCAATTGCTATTACTTTTCTGTGAAGAGAAAAGAGTATAGTTTTTCTTGAAAGAAGAAGAAAGACTGTTGTCTCACCCATATTAGATTAGTTTAGTTTGTAGATAGGGGGAGCCTTCCCTAAATTAGGAGAGTATCATACTCACACATTGTGGTTGAAACCACAATTTTGTACATCCCCCAGGTGTACAAAATTTTCAACCAACAGTTTTTGGCGACTCTATTGGGGACACGAACGCATTTGAAAGCCTCACGCTTTCGTTTGAAGTCTAGTGTCTTGTTGTTTTTTTCAAAATAACTTTTCTTGGGTTTCTGTTGGAGAAAGAGATTTGGAATATATTGTTAATTCTATCTTAGAATCTCTAATATAAATTTGTTGAATCATTACATAGCAAATTGACCCATCCAAGTCACCATTGGTGACTCTACTGAGATACAATACGCAAAAGCCTTGTTGTCCTCATTTTTGTTTCCAAAAATGAAGGACCACTACATAAAAATTTTGTGAAAAAATGAAAAGTTTTACTCTATGGCACGCTTCTCGAGACAGAATTTCGACTAATCCTTGGGATGGCTTAATCTTTAATCCATCCTCGAACTACGTTTCGAATTTCATCGAATTCTGGGTTCGTTTGCTATGTCTTTCCTTCAATTTTGGGTTTTAAAACCCCGACTGCAGGTGGAGAATTTTCTTCAAACTGCAAGTTTTAATGATATTCATTGTTTTGGTCTTTGTAGGGGAATTTTTGGCTGATTACATGTGCACTTTTATTTAAAGATGGTACTTGTAATTTGTTTTAAATTTCTCCTTTGTTGATTTTATCATTTTTATTGTTTTTTGGTCTTTTTTAGTTAAAATAGGGATTTTTTTGGCTGAATTACAAGTAAACTTGTAGTTCTCTCCAAAAACCCCTACTTTAATGGTTTTTACATGTAATAAGGATTTTAAATCCCCATTACATATGTGCAAACAAGTATAACTTGTTGTAGGGATTTTATTTCCCTTTTACAAGTAAGTAAAACTTGCATTTCTCTTCAAAAAACCCGATTTTACCCATAAAGTGCATTTTTGACATTTTTTAAACTTGCAGTTTGTTCCAAAAAACCCAAATTTACTTTGTAAGTGAAAAAGTCAAAAATAAAACTTGCTATTTGGCTTAAAAAACCCGATTTTGGCTTAGTAAGTGAAAAAGTGAAAATAAAACTTGTATTTGTCTCCCAAAAACCCGATTTTCACATGCAAGTGTAAATTCGAACTTGTTCTTCTCTCCCAAAAACCCGATTTTCAGTTGGAAGCAAATTTGTTGAAGTTTTCAATCGATTTTCGTGGAGATCTTCTAGGAAGGAGAGGCGTTTTGGTTTCTACCCTATTCTTATGTGTATGAAACCACTTATCACACCATTTGGAGGTTGCATTTACTGGTTTTTTGCTTCAAATCAGCAACCACGTGTTTCCTAAATGCCACATTTTGGGGGTTTAAAACTCCATCAAGCTGCAATCTCCTAGTTCAATTTTACCTCTCTCACCTAGGCGTGGAGTTTGGGATAAGTTTCAAGTTATTTAATGAGCCATCTAAGATTCATTGGTTGCCACGTTTTCTCCTCATCCTTGGGCGTTCAGCTTTGACACTTTCATGCATGGTATTCCCCTAAGAATTTGGCCCTATTTTCTTGCATCTATAACCACGTTTTTCACATAAAACATTTTTCCAAAAACGTGGCAAGGGTTTGGGGATTTACGGTTTGTCTCTATTTATTGGATATTCTTCTCCATTCCAAGTTTGTTGCATTTTTGGAGAAGCATTTTCAGTTTGAAGAAAGGTACGTTCTCTTTCCTTTCTTTCCTTCATTTTATTATTTTCTTGTTTTCTTAGTTTTCTTTCTTAGTTGCATTTTTGGAAATATGTTGTTCTTCCCCCAAAAATCGGTTTTTGTGAGAGAAATCTTCCCCTTGGTATGCAATTTTTGAATTGCATTGTTCTTCCCATATTTCCCTCTTTACTTGTATTCGGGATTTTTAATCCCGATTACAAGTTCGCTGGAAATTCTTGTTCTTCCCTTACTGTTAAGGATTTTAACCTTTTTTGGTTAAAATTCCAAGTTGAAAAGTGTGAAATACCCTCCCTTTCAAATTCGGGTTTTGAAAACCGGATTACATGTTGAAAAATTCTTCCCATTTTCATGAAAATGACATTCCCGGATTTTCCCATTTCTATTCATTCATGTTTCCCATATCCGTACTTTCCATTTCCATCATTTTTCACAAGTCAAAATCTTATTTTCTATCCATTTCTCCATTTGCAATTTTACAAGTGTACTTGTATTCGGGTTTTAAAACTCCGATTGCATGTATGTTTTTTCCAACTGTATACTTGCGAAAATTTCCCCAAGATCCGAAATTGGTCAAAGTCAAGATTTTCCCATTTCCACATATTTCCCCTCTTCCTCTCACAAAATCGTGAAGTTCAAGAATCGAAGTTTTTCCCATTTGGAGAAGGAAGAATGATATTTGCAGCTGACTATGATGTTGTCTTAACTCTTTTAAGTCTTCATCACAGTATTCTAGGTTCACAATCAATGTCAAATTTGCCGACATCTCTAGCTCCAAAGAAGATGAAGTACAAATATGACAAATATCAGAACGAGGTTGCACCTTCCCAGGTTTCTTCTCCGTTGGATCATATCAGAGATACGCAAATAGGGCACGTTGATATGTCAGAATTCGTCAAGAGGGTAGAAGATCCACAGGATAATAACTTGCAGTGGCTGTTGGACAGCCATATCCACTGAGTTCGTTCTCGCCAGCGCCCATCATTTTGACAAAGAGACAAGAGTCATCAAAAATGATGATGGCGAAGCTATAATCTGTCTTGACACAGATACGATCGAGAAGGTCTTCAGAATACCTCTTGCACCTGTTTATATGGAAATCTCCAAAAAAAGTGCAGCGGAGTATTATGTGAAAAGGGAAAAAGATTGCAAACGACACATCAATAGGTGGATCCAAGAGCCACGAGCCTCTTTCTCAAGGTGGGCAAAGTTGTACCGCTGCGATTTCAAATGGGAGATTGGAGACACCATAACCCTTCTCAGCAGGATGATGGGCCTTGAGCATTCCAATGTCTTTGAGCCATGGATGTACCAGTTCATCATGTTCATAAGGCAGTCTCATCACATTTCATGGGGAGAAGTCATCAGCGATGCCTTGTGTGAACAACTTGCAACAGTTCCTACCACCATGACCTTCTTCATGAATTCATATTTGGTATACTTAGCAGCATCACTTAAACACTTTCCAGGTCTTTCTACCAAGGGTGATCGCTCACTTATACCAGTTTGGGAGTATTATGACCAGTTGCCATTGAGACCCAGCAGACTGCATTTCAGAAGAATCCAAGATGCATTCTTCGGATTTTTCATGTGTCAGTTTGACAGAACTCTCAGAAACAAGAGAGTATCAGATGAGGCATGGGAAAAGGTGTGCGAGTATGGATGTTTGTTTCTGCAGTTTCCCACCTTCACCTATATGAAGATCGGATGCTATGGTGGTCAACCATATATGCTTCCCAAATACCCAACTGATAAGATCATTCTTATGGAGTTGGGAAGACAGATCATGGCTGTCCACACTTTTCAGTCTGCTAGGCACAAGGTTGGAATGGGGATCTCTACCATAAATCCACTGAAAATTGGCTGGTATTCCCTTGTCACATCTGTGAAAGCTAAGGCCATGGAGAATGAATTGCAGGAAATCAAGCTCAAAAGGTTTAAACCTAGAGCTGATTTTGATTACAGGGGTATGAAGGAGAAGATCAAGAAATCTTTTGTGCACGTGCATCGCATTGAGGACATCTGGGTAGATCTCTGCACAGAAGCCAAAGTTCTGAAGATGGATTACTGCAGGCTCACTGTTGAGCAAATTGTTGATTTGAACTTGGTGGATATCCCACAAGGGATGATTGATGATGGGCACATTCTTGATCTTGAATACATTTCACGAAGGGTTGAGGAAGCTCCACTTCCTTTGATCCAATGGTCGCACAAAGAGTGCATATCCATCCTTGAGAGATTTCAGCCTATCTTGGCTAACACCAACGCATGGCTGAAAAGTAATGCTGTTAGACTTATAAAAATCAAGGTTGGAAAAGAAGATGATTCTACAGGGCCTCTTGGACGTAAGTCTAAGATTCAGGTTGACAACAAGGAGGGTGCATCATCTTCAAGCACAAGGATCAAGTTGCGAGTCAGTCGTGCAGTAGT
The DNA here is from genome assembly GCF_030272615.1 of Cryptomeria japonica. Classification (NCBI taxonomy): domain Eukaryota; kingdom Viridiplantae; phylum Streptophyta; class Pinopsida; order Cupressales; family Cupressaceae; genus Cryptomeria; species Cryptomeria japonica. The sequence goes on from NC_081410.1 coordinate 434,131,616, forward strand.
GCTTCCTCCTGAGGAGACGACAATTCGTGGGAAGGAAAAATCACGATTTCATGTTCAGGTGATTGATCTGGATAATCCAGAAGAGGGGCAGCAATTTGATGATGCTCCCAAGTCTCCAGTTTCAGACTCACCTCATGAGATCATTCCTCCAGTTCCCATTGAGACGCCGCTTTCTCCTCCTGATTTACTTGTGGATGAGTCTCCTCAGAATGCTATTCCCATTTCAGCATACAAGCCATCTCCTGATTCTCAACAAGAGAGTGTGTTGGAAGTTCATGAGGATATTCCTACTTGCATCCAGTTATCAGAAATTGATACTTCCACTTCTGGTTTTGAAGAATTCATGAGACAATCTTCGTGCCCATTGGTAACTGAGCAAACCGTGGTCGTTGTCCAAACAGATATTCCTCCCAGGATGACCATGGTGATTCAAACAAAAACTGCTTCTCCTTTGCCTACGGCTGCTACAGTAGGGGAGTTGATGACTTTGCCTCCATGGCTTAGTTCTTTTACCCCGAAATGGAAGAAGCAAGAAATCTCTCCTGATGCCTTTGATTACCAGCAACTAAAACAGTCTAGATCCAAAGTTGCTAAGAAGGCCAAGACTATCGCCAGAGGAACTGTTCACAACAACAAGATGAAGGTAGCTGAAATTGTGGAACCTATTGTAGATAAGCCACTTGAAGAAATGTCAGTTGCCGATTATAAGGTTACAAGGATAGAGTTGGGCAAACAAACGCATGAGGTCATCAAACATGATGCTTAGTTTTCTGTTGCTTCGTTGGTGCAAAGGTGTGATGAACTTCTAGCAAAGAAAGACAAGCTAGAAGGTGAAAACCGACAACTTATGGCAGCCATTCATAAAATCACAAAACCTGCTGTTGAAGGGAGTAACTCCATAGGTGCTTCTGGTTCCCAAGAATCAATTCGTGGAAAGGGTTGTTCAGAAGGTACAAGCACTGGATTCTTGGGTTGATCAGCTTCATGATCTATGTGCACAGGTAATGAAAGACATTTTTCAGATGATGTCTAAGCTAGAGACCATTGAGGAGAAACTGGATCAGACTTCTAATACTTTCAAAAAGAATTTGGAAAGTGTTGAAAAAAGTTTGACAATCTGGCGTACCATGCCCCAACAACAGTTGAGTGTTTTGCAGGAGCATGCCATCATCTCTTCCAGGATCATGTACTTGGAATTTGAAGAACTCTTGGAAAACAAGACCCTTGTTCTTAAATCCCTCATTGAGGAGATCGGTGATGCAAAGAGATTCCGGGGCGAAGTTTTCTGAGATATTGTTTCACATTGTGAAAGGGCCTCTTGCAACATAGTAAGTCAAGATGGAGAGGTGATTCCAGAAGAAGAAGTTCTTGCTGATTTACAAATGAAGATTCATAATGAATGGAGGAGCGAACAATTCACGGCCGCTTCAATTCAAACATTGATGAAACACTAAGCCTTTCTACATGAAATCCAGTCTATCCTGGATAAAAACAATTCTGCGCTCCTCCGGTGTCATGACACTATTGTGAAGACCATGGTTGTTGCCAAGAACACCAATGAACCAAATCCCGAGGAACTACAAACGAGCATCCAGAAATTTCAAGGATTTGTGTCTTCACAAAATGCAACTTAAGTGTTTTTCAACACTTAGTTGTATTTTTCCCTCTTTTGTAATCTTTAGTTGTAATTTTGTTTTGACAAGTTACATGTAAAAGTATTTTTTTTGTAAAATGCAAGTTACACATTACTTGCACTTTTGTAATTACATGTAAGGCAACTACAAGTTGTATTCAATCAAGACTGTAGTTGGAATAAGTCTTAGTTAGTTATTGAATAAGTCTTGGTGGTTGAGGGAATCTCTCAAGTTAGTTAGGATCCTCCCACCTTTTTCTCATGGATCCTCTTCTATAAATACTTGAGGGGTCTATTGTAATTGATATCTTTTTGGAAAGCAAGCAAAAACTCTGCCAAATTTACAGCAAGAAGTCTTTGAGCTTATGTATGTGAATTGAAAGTTTTTAAAGAATAATAAAGAAGGATTACTCAAGTTTTGAGTCTTTGAGCTACATGTTTGAGTTTGAATCTTTTTATTTCTTCTATGCAAAGTTTTTCTAAAAAGAGCTTAATCTAATCTGATTTGAAGTCTTTGAGCTGCAAGTAGAGAAGATTAATTAAAATAGGAAAAACTCTAGAAGGAGCAGCAAGTCTTTGAGCTTGCGTTTATTCTTGAGGAAAAATTATTGTTTGATAAGAAATAGCAGCAAGTCTTTGAGCTTGCATTAGCTCTTGTCTTTGTGTTGAAATAATAGATTATTCCAGTCTTTGAGCTGTTGTCTTTTATTCGTTGTAAAATTTAGTATAGCAAAGGGTAGATAGGACTTCACATAATCAAGTCTTTGAGCTTGATATTGTTGTCCCGTCCCGAAGGTAGTGACGGAAGTCTTTGCGCTTTCAGGAAACTTCATTTCCTTTCTCTCATTTCACTTGAAAGTGGTTACTGCTGTTCATATTCAATCGCTATCATTTTCTGTGAAGAGAAAAGGATATTGTCTTTCTTGAAAAAAGAAGAAAGATTGTTGTCCCATCCCATTTTATTTTCAAAGTTGTAGTTAGATAGGGGGAGCCTTCCCTTAATTAGGAGAGTTTTTACTTGTGTGTTGTGGTTGAAACCACAATTTTGTATATTTCCCCAAGTGTACAAAATTTTCAACCAACAAGCCTCACGCTTTTGTTTGAAGTATATCGGTATCCTATTCATTGTAATTTTTCAAGCTTTCACCAAGGACATGTAAAATGGCTGCTCAAGGTCCTTGGGGGAATGCTTTTCGTCCATTGAATCTGACTCCACCTTTACATGCTCTTCCTGATGGTTCGAGGAAGAACTTTCTCAAGTTCTTTGGAGAAGGAAGACAACGTCCAAATGAGCACATTGCTTCCTTCTATATTGCATGTGGTGTGCTTGGTGTGGAACATGAGGATGTTTCAGTGAGACTTTTCATTGAAACTCTTCAAGGTGCTGTTGCAGATTGGTTCTATCACCTCGCACCACAGACCATTACAAACTGGGCTACCCTTAGAACAAAGTTTGAGGAAAGGTTCAAGCCTGCAGAAGATGCTCATGCTTTGTTAGCACAACTGACTCAAATGAAAAAGAAGACACGTGAACCCATGCGGGAGTTTGTGGCTAAATTCAATAAGTTGTGTAACAGAATTCCAGCCATTGCTCAACCTACGGCTGCAAATTTGAAGTGCTTGTTCATCAATGCTCAAGTGCCCGAGGTAAGTTTTTTGTTGAGAAGGGTTGTTCCAAGAGACCTTGCAATAGCACAAACCTTAGCAATTGATATTGAAGATGATCTTATCCTTGCTGGTAAGTTAAAGATAGAGCCAAATGGGTCCAAAAAAATTCTTCTTTGGGATCATGGGCTACCAAGAGAACAGATCCGATGGTGTAGAGGTTGGCTAATGAGTCGGTTGCCCTCAAAAGGCAAATAGCTCAAGGTGTATTATCTTCCCCTTATGATGAAGACATTCCAATGAGGCCATATCCAAATAATGCTCCTAGTTATGTAGCTGAAAATCAGGACAAGCTTCCTTCATCACCAGAAGGGCTTGCTCTTGAGGCACCACCAACAAATGCAACAGTGGAGGATTCTGAGTTTGAACAAAGTGATCTTGCAAGTCTCTTCTAAGAGGAGGAAGCAGACATAGCTAGCGACTCTCGTATCTGGTTTATGCAGTACCAGAAAGCTAATGAACAAAAAGAAAAGACCGTGCCAGATACCATGCAAAATACACAACAAGAGGTTGAAGGCCACTTTTCAAAGATGTTGGTAAAGGAGGACAATCATCATATCATGAGATATGAAAAGATGGACATGCATGAAGGAATCATTTAAGTTGAACAAGATGAGAAGATTGCATCTATATTTCAAGGTCATGAAATTGAACATATTATGCATAAAGATAGCAAGGAACTTGATGAAGATCATTTCATGAGTACTATATGTTGTGCGTAATTCACACACACCCCTTGCTTCGCACGGGACCCCCGTGTTTGATGTTTTCTCGCGAAGATAGAGAGAGAGGTCTGCATAATGAAGTTTTTTTTTTTTTACTGTCTCCAAACCTGCCCAAATTGCCCCCCGACTCCTAAAATCGCCCATTCAGTAAGAAAGCCCCGAGTTTGCAAACAACAAAACTCTTAAGTTCGCACAATTTTTTCTGAAAATCGCAAATTCCGTCTAGGGCAAAATTCTCACCGTGAAAGGCCAAAATCAAACAGAAAATCATGCATTTCCTCTAAATCGCCTGAGTTCATTCGAAGACCCTAAGTCATGCATTTTCATTTGCAGGCCCGAAGTCACTTGAAAGAGGGCAAAGCAAAGGTCAAGTCGAGCGAATAAGAGAAATGAAAGTCGTGCGATTTGCCCTAAGATGTGTAAATTTCAACTTAGGCTTACATGAGCATTTTAAAGTTTGAAATTCGTAAGCAGAATGTTCGCTCATTCTAATAAAAAATCCCGAGTTTATATTAAGTGATAGGTGTTCAAAAGTTCGGCATTTTCTTAACTTTGTAAAGGGGTAGGAATCGCACATTTCAACCCAAACTGTCGAATTCACTTATTAGCAAAGAAAGAGCAAACAAAGATCGGCCCTTATGGTGATTTTGCGAAAATGGAGGGTTCACACATTTTTGTTTAAAACGCCGAAGTTTTCCCAAAAGCAGGTTAAAGGGGCGAGCAAGCTAAAATTCGGCATTCTAAGCCGATTTGCAAGTTTGACAAAAGGACGCTTAAAATCGTTTTATCACATTTCCCCCTTATCGGCTGAAAATGAACCAAGGGAGACCGAATTAAGACGAAGCATGGAGGCTTTCCAAAATTCTAAGTGTCTTTTGACACTTTCACCTCAAATCACTGAGTTGTTTAAAGTCTCACATTTTGCCTCAAAAGACCGAATTTTCTTAGGGGGGCGAAAACAGTGAAGTTCGGGTGTTTTCAAGGGAAATAAAACAAACCAAAAAATCGCACATTTCGGCTAAAATGGCCGAATTTCTCCCATTTTGTGAGGAAATTTAAAAGAAAGCCAAAGAACTAAATCACACATTTTTATGAAAATGGCCGAATTTCATAGGGCTTGGGGCTATTATAATCAAAGTCACATCTTTTTTTTTAAGTTAAGTGGCTGATATTTGTAAAAAGAAAGTTCTCTCATTTTGTATCAGAGTCCTAAGTTTGATGTCAAAAGAGGAAGCATTTATAACAAAACAAAATCGCACAAATCAACACCAGTAAACTCGCGCGTTTTAAGTTTTAACCTTAAATCCTTAATTTTGCGAAAGAAGATTTTTATTGTTTTAAAGAGTGACAAACCAAAGCTCGACCTCGCCTTGAAATTTTAATTTTTTTTTCAAAGTGATTAACTCAGGATGAAATTGATTGTTTGCAGATTCACAGCAACCTGAAACGCAAATTGGAGACATGATCACGATTCACGTCCAGAAGCAAAAATGCAAAGCGCAAGATCAAAACGATGATCTCAGGCACTGCAAATGAAGAGCGTACCATAGAACGCAAGAGGAAGCACGGGGAAGCATTCCATCACCAGACCACCGGAAAACGAGATTGAAGACAAAGAGCATTCAGAATGCAACGAGTGCATGCATTCTTAGAAATGCAAAGTTGGATTTAATTCCAGAAATTCTGTTAAAAGAACTGAAATTGTTTATTGTGTTAAAATTGCCTATGGGTCCCGTTCAAGATATTTTGAAACAATGGAACACAGATCAGTTGTGATCAGTTATGTCTAGCTGCCAAATTGACCGAATTAAAGCCAAATAGTTGTAGGTAGTTGGAATTATGGCTGGGTGGATAACTGAGAATTGAGTTGGCATGGGTTAAAGCTGGCAGTTTCTAGAAGGCAAATCAGGGCCCCTGAATGCAGTCCACCCTGGCCACCAGTTCGAATTGTAAAATCTATAAAAGGCAGAGGCCTTTCTTTTGTAAAGGGTTAGATTATTGTTAGATTTTTAGATAGTTAGAATAGGTTAAAGTTTTGTAGAAAGTTAGATTTTAGGAGTAGCATAGAAATGCTGCAAAAAAATTGTTGTAAGGGCAGTCAAAATCAATACATAAACATTGAAGAATGGTGTTTGTTATCTTGGTTTTCTTCTGTTTGCATGGTTTTCTGCAGCAGTTTAGATAGATCTTCTTGGTGTGCAGGTATCTTATGGATTCAAGCTCATACCATTGAGGATATGTTGATTGTGTATCCTTGTGTATGGTTAGTCTGAGCCTTTAAATCGTGTTTAGTTCAATTGCAGGTGTTTGTCTGAAAATCTTCCAAGTCCCCTTGAAGATTGCACCGTTCCTGCGAGGTTGTGAGACATTCTGGACAAGCAGGGATTGGTTATGTTGAATCCGTCTACCCGCATACCAGTCTTATTAATTTTAGGTTACCTAAACCCTTCTCTTTTGCTTTTATTTCCCAGTTCGAGAATAAGATACTGACCAACTTGTTGCAAAACGTAAGGCCCCTTGTGCTCCTAGCAAAACACATCGACCGTTGAGTTATCCTACAGTCATGACTTGACATTTGGAACCTTGAGGTTGTCCCCTTTGATCGATTAAAAACAGCATTAGGGATTCCTTATACAAGAGAGGATAGGATACTCATCGAGAACATTCTATTCTGCGTTGGTCGGATAGAGTCATAGCAATGCGACTTTAGACGTGTCAACACTATAGAAGAGTTTTGTTCAAGTCTTGTTGACGATTCTCTCCAATCAGAAGTTTGTGAACAACATACTAAGAAATGCAATGCAATCGTGTTTTCATTTGACTCACATGAAGGAGATCTTTCCGTTCAGCATGAGGTTGTCATGGTTGAAAAACCAGTTGTTCAAGTTGCAACTAGTAAGAAGGATTCAGTCTTTGTACGATCAAGAGGATGTCCAATCAAACATCTTGCTTGGTTGGAGGCTAATGGAAAGCCAGAGGTTCCACTTGTACATGAGCTTGAAGATACACTTGAGGAAGAGGCCAAACATGCATTTTCAGTTAAGTAAGAGTAGTATGGTTTCAAAAATCTACTTTGAAGCAGCAGCACATATGATTCATTTCAAGAGGAAGGTGAATTTGTTCATCTTTTTCAAGGAGTCGTGCATCAAGTTTTGGTACACTTTTTCGTGCTTCCATTGGATGTGGCTGCTCATAATCATGCAAGGTACCATACGCTGTTAAAGAAAGGCAATAATTTTGCTGAGCCAGTGAATGGTTTCATTTGAAAGGTTTTCATTGTGGCTAGTTTAGGATTGGTAGGTTTCCATTTTCAATAAGTGCAGTTGCACAAGTTAGCGTCTTGTTTTAAGTACTTTCTTTGCGTCAGCCATATCATCCTTCTTACCGTCTGTCTTTATTGCTTGACTCTATAACCCAATGGATACTAAGGCACTTAGAGTTTTGGATTCTAATCCCTTCAATTGTTCCAACAATCAAAGGAAGTTCCCTAGTCAGAGCCAACTGTTGTCCTCATTTTTGAATTTTTTAAAATATGACAACCCTTAAAAAATTTTGGTTTAAATGTGTCATTTTTGTCTCCAAGGCACGTTTTACGAGGTGCAAAAATCACATTTGTTAGTTTCAAATTATCAAGGGTTGTCTTCGCCATCATTGTCCAAGTTTTGGTAAGTTTTGGCCTTCATTTTCTTAGCTTTTTGTACAATTTCGGGTTTCAGAGCAGTCACTACAAGTTGGAGATTTTACTCTTAAGGCACACTTTTTGAGGCAAAATTATTGCTCCTTTCTGAATTGAGCTAATCTTAGGTTCATCCTTGATCCATTTTTCAAATTTCATCGCGTCCCGAGTTCGTTTGCTATGTCTTTCCTTCAAATTCGGGTTTTTTCCTCTTGATTGCGAGTGGGAAATTTTCATTCTTTTGCAAGTTAGGAGTTTTCTTTTGTTTTTGTGTTGTAGGGTTTTTTCAAGCAATTACAAGTGCACTTTATTATAAAAACTTGTAACTTGTAACTTGCTTTTTATTTCCCCTTTCCCCTTTTTGTCTTTCAAGTTGTTTGTAGGAACTTTTTAGACAAATTACAAAGTTAAATTAAAAATACAAGTTTAATGAGAACTTGTAAGTCCTCATAAAAGTTCCTACCTTGTGCTTTAAGTTAGAATAGGGATTTTATTTCCCTATTACAAGTCTTTTTAAGTTTTTAAGTGTTTTTTAGTTTTATGTCTTTTAGTTGTAATAGGAATTTTATTTCCCTATTACAAGTTTTATTTTTATTCCTTTTAGTTGTAATGGGAATTTTATTTCCCCATTACAAGTCGATTTGCTCTTTATTTTTGTGCTCTTCTTCCCTAGAAACCCAAAATTTAAAACTTGCAAAGGGGTTTTAGAAACCCGACTGCATCTTTTGGAGGGCACATTTTGTTTGAAGTTAGAAAGGAAAAAATCGACCTGCACTTTTGCTCCCACAAATCCGTTTTTTGTGGCATTCTTCCCCTAAATCCGTCCCACATTCATGCTAAGTTGTTAGGAATCAATGCTTCTTGCCACGTTTTCTAGCAAAAACGTTTTACGTTTCTGAAGACGTTTTTGAAGATGTTTTTGGATCCATTTTTTGCTAGTTCTTGCCACGTTTTGGAGCATGAAATTCGCCTTTGTTGCTACATTGTAAGCATATCTCACATTTTTCCTCCATTGATGAGTGTTTGAAGTCAAATATACTTCTCTTTCCAAGCCGTTTTATGCAAAACTGGCTTGTTTGCTATTTGTAACCCCATTACATCCATTCATTTCACGTTCATTCATTTTTCCCATTTAAAGTCTACTTGCAGTCAAAATTTTAAAACCCGATTGCAGTTGTGTCTTCACTTGCAGTCAGCCTTCCAAAACTCGAAATTGGTCCAAAATGCACTAAAAGACGCTTGAAAATGAGTCTCTAGCATGCAATTACAAGTGCAAACTTGTGTTTTCCCATTACACATATGAAGTTGCATGTTTGTTCTCCACAATTGCAAGTTAATGCTCTTCTTTTTCCACACATGTAATGTAGTTTCCAGAACCCGAAATTCATTTGTGAGCTCATTTTTGCATCAATTTATCTCTTCCCTTTTCAGTCTTGTTTGCACACACGGCCTACCAAATCAATAAATTAGGGCATGGGCCTTATTTTGCAAGCAGATTCCAAGATTGGAGGATGATACAAAGAAAGAACAACAACATGACAAAGCCATACAAGGAAATGAATAAGTGATATGAATGGTTGAGAGTATAGAATGCTTTCAAGACAGAGATAGGCTTCTTACTTCAGCCTTGCAAAGAACTTCCCTCCTAAAAAGTCAGTACTACCCCAAACATGTGAAAGGTTGAAGTTCGCTGGTTAAAGACATAAAGACTATCAAGGGTGCAAGTTCTTGTTCCAGTTCAAGATGTCATTTACCTCGATCACAGAGTGTCTTGTAGCAACATGAAGATTTTCAACTAGAGGATGATGTAGTTAGAGTCGTGTCTTTGGACACATAGAATAGTTTTGATTATGCATTTGTAATTTTGTTTTGACAAATTACATGTAATGTCAAATTTGTAATTGCACGTGTCACTTTACTTGCATTTTTGTAAAATGTAATTACATGTAAAGCAACTACAAGTTGAGTTAGATTAGGACTATAGTTGAATAAGTCATGGTGGTTGAGAGAATTTCTCAAGTTAGTTGGGATCCTCCCACCTTTTGTTGATGATATAGTGCCGGTCTGTCTCCTTCAGGCTGACTCAGCTAATGCAAATGTGTGAATGGTCTATCGGCCTTACACATTTGATGATTCAATTTAACCATATTAAATCTTGCAATGTTTTATTGAATCGGTGTATGCTTATTCGATTTGCATTAATTAATATGCTTGATAAATAAATCTAGCTAATACCATTATGAATTAGTATATACAATACCGATTGTGTTAATATTATTCATGATTATAAAGGGGGCCAACTTATGGTAAATGTATGCCACCCTAAATTGAAAGGTCACGATTGTGAAGTCATCTCATTTAGGAAAGAGTCGACTCCTCTTGATAGGTTATTGGATTAGATATATTAAGAGGTCTTGCATCTCCTCTTGAAAAGTGTGGAATCATCTAACTATTATAAGCAGATCGAAGTTCAAACTTACATCAAGCAGATCAAATATATATCTCATTCTACAACAGTCCAGTAAGCAGTTGTTCATGTTCTTTCCAGCAAGATCGAGTTTATTCTCCATCAACGTGTTCTCCTCAGCAAAGGACATCAATCAATATAGAAGAAAAGTCAATTAAGAAGAGATCATTATACAACAATCCTCAAACTTGCTGGAGTTCAATTGTGTGAATTCTTATCTATATTATCCGATCACCAAAATTAACATGGTATCAGAGCAGGTAGGAAAACCGGGAAAGGTCCTGTAGATTTCCTTTCAACACTTTGCACAACAATCATTGATGCCTAAAGAAGATAATTCTGATAAGGCCAAAGGCCACTGATTGAAATTAAGATGAGAATACGAATTAGATATCCGTGATTTGGCAACTAAGCGGTTGAAGGGAGTTTATATGCGGCCGATTCGATGAGAAAATGCAGCTATCCTTTATGAAGAAAGACGCAATACATGGCAAGCAATATACTTGACAGCAAGGAATTAGAAGCCCATCTGATACATGTCCTATCCTGATAATCAAAGGAACCAGAGAATGTAGTCTTGAGTATGTTATGAAAAGATATGTATTATAGGCGGGTGATCACAAGAACTAGTAATAACAACGATTACGACTCCTTGATCAAGCAAATCGATAATTATGAAGAAGTCGGTTATGAATCGGGCTAACTCATCAAATCCAAAGGATGCCACCTTTCAGATTGAAGGGGTATAAGATGCAGGTTCAACACCTTTATTTGCATACTTTAAGGAATGATTAGAATATATAATACCAATCAATGAAATAAAGAGGATTCAAAGCATCGAGGAAGATAACCATCGATTAGATCAGAACTGTTATTAAGTTACAGGCAGTAGCATCTTGTCCTTAGTGGAATGCAAGGGGTACATTCATTCCCATTATCAAATGAGAGAAAGATTAGATAAAATAATGGTATATCCCAAATCCCAAATGGGGACATTACAAGTGAATTCATATTTTATCATTAGAAGAGTGCGATCAGGCAAAGAATAGTTAATAATCATTAAAGAATAACGAAAGCTTCTTTCAAAGGGACGTGACTCTTAAATGAAACATCACTCTTTGGAGCAGCAGACAATTCAGACTTTAGTGCATCCTTGGAATGGATTTTCTTTGCATTTTTTCAAGAAAAGTAAAGTGGCTACATCAGAATCAATAAAGAGATAATTATTTCATGGTTGAATATTGTTCATGCAATTACATTAGAGAGTCATGTATGCTTCTAGTATTTGTATTTCCCTTCGGGATAGATTATTTCTATGAACTATTTGTAATCTCTCTCTGAAGTTCTTTCAGGACGGACCAAGAAGCATAAGAGATTGCATTCAAGGAAGGAAGAACTTGATAGCTGCTGTCATGAAATTGAGTTGGTGGCTGGAGACGTCTCTTCGAAGAAGAAGAATCAATAGTCAGAGGGAGCATGACATTTCAGCTTCAGAGAGAGCAGCTAAGAAGATGGTTTTTCTAGTGATCAGTCAAAGGACTATGATTCATGGGATGGAGTCCCATGGCCTTTATGCTGACTCCTAGGTCATGATATTCCTGGATAGATGAATACTTGGTGAGCTTGGTATACACCAAGAGTAATGCAAACTCCAACCTTGTATTTCATGAAAGGTCAAAGCATGTGGAGATCAAGTATCACTATGTTGGAGACATGGTGGAAAGGTATGTTATTCAGTTAAGATACATTAGTACTAATGAGCAGACCGCAGACATTCTCACCAAGCCTCTCTTCAGAATAAAGTTTGTGTACTTTCGAGGTAAACTTGGTATGGTGGAAAATGAAGCCCTAGCTGAAATTGAGTCTCAACATCATTGATTTGTTTATATTTTTTACTAATGTATTCTTCTCTTTATAAGATGTTTAAAGTGTAAACTCTTGTTATTGGATTTCTCTTTGAGAGAGACTTAAGGTGAAAGCCCTTATCTACACCCTTTGATATGGTTCATGGTGGATGTCATGTGTGTGACGCCATGACAAACATCACGTGAGAGAGTCTGTGATGATTTTATTGTACTTGTGTGTTTACCCTCTAGATGAGCCATGGTGAATATCATTGAGAGGTGACGATCTCACAATGATGAACACTTGTACATCTCACCATTATTGTGAGGTGACGATCTCACAATAATGGTTGATATCACGTGAGGTGATATCTATGTATAAACCATAATGGTGGATGTCGCATGAGGTGATGTCTATGGATATGCCATAATGGTTGATATCACGTGAGGTGATATCTATGTATAAACCATAATGGTGGATGTCACGTGAGGTGATGTCTATGGATATGCCATAATGGTTGATATCATGTGAGGTGATATCTATGATTAAACCATAATGGTGGATGTCACATGAGGTGATATCTATGGATATGCCATAATGGTTGATATCACGTGATGTTATATCTATGGATAAGTCAAAATGGTGGATATTACATGAGGAGATATCTGTGGTGGATGTCACATAAGGTGATATCCGTGGATAAGCCATAATGGTGGATATCACATGAGGTGATGTCTATGGATAAGCCATGATGTTTATTATCACGGTGAGGTGATACCTATTCATTCACCATCCATGGGAGTAGCCATGGTAGTTATGTTTATTTGCATTTCCACATATGGGAGTTACCATTGTGGTCAAACATCACGATGAGGTGATATGCTATCACGATGAAGTGATAAGCTTCTTTCATACACATGAGTGTAGTCATTGTGTTAGTCATCACAATGAGGTGATGTGACTTGTAGAGGTTAAAAAGGATTCCTCCCTAGCTAAGAGGGAGTATTGATGATATAGCGTCGGTCTTTCTCCTTCAGGCTGACTCAGCTAATGCAAATGTGTGAATGGCCTATCGGCCTTACACATTTGATGATTCGATTTAACCATATTAAATCTTGCGATGTTTTATTGAATCGGTGTATGCTTATTCGATTTGCATTAATTAATATGCTTGATAAATAAATCTAGCTAATACCATTATGAATCAGTATATACAATACCGGTTGTGTTAATATTATTCATGATTATAAAGGGGGTCAACTTATGGTAAATGTCTGCCACCCTAGATTGAAAGGTCACGATTGTGAAGTCGTCTCATTTAGGAAAGAGTCGACTCCTCTTGATAGGTTATTGGATTAGATATATTAAGAGGTCTTGCATCTCCTCTTGAAAAGTGTGGAATCATCTAACTATTATAAGCAGATCGAAGTTCAAACTTACATCAAGCAGATCAAATATATATCTCATTCTACAGCAGTCCAATAAGCAGCAATTCGTGTTCTTTCCAGCAAGATCGAGTTTATTCTCCATCAACGTGTTCTCCTCAGCAAAGGACATCAATCTATATAGAAGAAAAGTCAATTAAGAAGATATCATTATACAACAGCCCTCAAACTTGCTGCAGTTCAATTGTGTGAATTCTTATCTATATTATTTGATCACCACAATTAACACCTTTTTCTCAAGGCTCCTCTCCTATAAATACTTGAGGGGGTCTTTTGTAATTTATATCTTTTGGCACTGTAACAAAATTCTGTCAGTTTGTATGTGCACTCTAAGACTTTGAGCTTAGATTTTAATTAAATTGTTTTCAATAAAAAAGGCGAGTTGTATTGAGACTTTGTGCCAATTCAAGTTGTTATGTGACGACATTTTCTGGAGTTGATTGTAATTTTTGTTCTATTGTTCAAGAGGGATTTAAATTCAATCTTGCAGACTTTGAGCTGCTAATTGCATTTGGAGATACAGGTTTGGTTTTCAGACTTGGTCTTGCAGACTTTGAGCTTTTATCACGTTTGAAGCTAGTGTAGAAAGCTCAAGTAAGGAGATAACTTGTAGACTTTGTGCTGCTTTTATTTTTAAGACTTGTGCATGTAAGGTGAAGTCCATCATATAGAAAGACTTTGAGCTGTTGTGTGTTGTACATTGTTATCATTTTGAGAAGATTGATAGGACAGTAGAAGTGCTGAAGACTTTGAGCTTTCACTTCTATTTTCCCATCCCGAGGAAGTGACGGAGGTCATTGTGCTTTCATGGAAACTTTGCTTCCCTTTATGTTCCAAAAATCCTACAAAAAAAGTTTCATTTTTGTATGTGACGTTATTTATTTCCAATTGCTATTACTTTTCTGTGAAGAGAAAAGAGTTTAGTTTTTCTTGAAAGAAGAAAAAAGATTGTTGTCTCACCCATATTAGATTAGTTTAGTTTGTAGATAGGGGGAGCCTTCCCTAAATTAGGAGAGTATCATACTCACACACTGTGCCTGAAACCACAATTTTGCACATCCCCCAGGTGTAGAAAATTTTCAACCAACAAATATCCTTCAAGCACATTATTCAACTGAGTTTTACTTGTAGCTATCCTCGCCTTTGATATGGTACCTCTACGAAGCTAGAAGTTAATAAATTTGCAAATAACTTTTAATTAATTTTCCAGAATTGACCTAAGTTTTGATTTTGAATGATTTTCAGACTTGTGGGCTTTCTAAATCAGAAAATTGAAATTATGTAGCATAATTCTAGAAAATACAAGCAATGTAATCAAAATCTGGAAAACTTTCCCTCAAGAAACCTGATTTCCAGACTTACGATAGGTCTGATTTTGATGCTCAAGTCTGAAAACGCCTCTGAAAATTGTGTTTTAATAGCTGGAAGTGATCCTCTTCATGGCGCAATTCATGTGTTTGAAGTAATTTGCATTTGCTGTAGTGGAAATGATATGTTTCAGCTTGGAATGATGTTTTTCTTTGGGAATGGTGGCTGGTAATGTTGTTTCAGCTGGCAATGACATTTTCAACGAGCAATGGCACCTCCCTTCATGCTTGCAAGATGTCTCCAATGGTGGTGCAATTCATGCCTTAAGCAAAAATTGCACCCCCTTCAGCCTAGGCGATCCCCAATCTTCCCTCTTCCAACTCACTTAGAGTCCAATCAGTCACTCAATGATATAATAATGCTCGTTGGCCTGAGTTCTTATTCAACATTTTGCCTTTCACTTTCACCACACAATGAATGTGGGATAAAAAAACATGTTAACCAGCTAGGTAGAAAACCAATTTGCATTGGGACATTAAAACTTAGCTTTATTTTCCTCTATTTTGTCCACCAAATGCAATGGTGGAAAATCACACCCCATCTGGACTCATTTATCCTAAAAAGAATTCTCAAGTAATGTTGAATTCCAGCCCTTGGTGGAAAATCGATGGCCATCTAGACATTATTTCTCAATGAAACTCAACTATCACCTTACAATTATACCTCAAGTGGAAAATCGATGCTCATCTTGACATTCAAATTCATTTAAATCTTTGCAAAATATCCCCAAGTGGATAATCGATCTTCATCAGGACACCTTGTTCATGTTTTGCATTACTTAATCATTTTCTCCTCAAGTAGAAAATTGTACCTCATCAAAACACTTAAGTTTCACCTTACCTTGGTCATTTTACCATCAAGTGGAAAAACGTGGGTCATCAAGACTCATTTTCCTCATGCATTTTCATTCTTGTAAGCCTAGTGGAAAAACAACCTCCATCAAGACTCATCTTATCCTTTGTTTTGTCTTGAGTGGAAATTCTCTAGTCATTGGGACTTTCCACAATATCACTCACTCGCAAACTTGGTTCTAGAGTAGAAATTCAACCTCCATTAGGACTTTCATCATTCTTAATGTTAAATTGGTACTTTCATGCTCAAAATGGAATGGAAAAATGACCTACATTGGAACTTTGTCCATTTTCACCTTTATTGCTTAGTGGAAAAACGCCTCCCATCAGGACTTTGTGATTTATGCCTTAATTGGTCAGTGGTAAAATGTTTTCAATTAGGACTAAGTTGATTTTCACACATTTAAAGGCCAAACTTACCCAATTTCATCAATTTATGCAGTGAAAATTGTATGTCCATCAGGACTTTATGAAATTTCCCAAGATTTGAAGGGTGGAAAATAGAAGTCCATCGGGACTTTGTGCATTTTTTACTTATTTCACCTCTTAGGAGTGGAAAAATGACTTTTATAGGGACTTTTAACACTTCCGCACAAAATTCACATTAATTTGTAACATTTTCATTATTTTTCGGGCTCATTTTGAGGCAAGTTGCAACTTCAATACTGAGAAAAATAAATTGCCATTTAGGATCATTTTAACATCTTTTTAACACTTTGATCCTAGTGACCTCAAAACCTAAAGATTTAACATTATTTGTATAGTCAAGATCTGAGAAATGAACATATCCGAGGATGAGACTCAAACATTTAAAGCTCAAAATTGTCACTCGATTGCCAAAACCCTAAACTAACAAAACCAGAAAGCAGGAAAGAGGGGGGTCCCCGTTTGGAATGGGGCGATGTGTGAAAAGGTCACAACATCTGGTGACTCCATGGAATGAAATGTTCTCGAACATCTCAAGAGTAAAGCTCAATATGACTCTTAGAATCTTTAATCAATCCTCGCATAACACATCAAAAGGCTAGAAAACATATTTGAAAGGAAGGAAATCAAAATTGTATCGAGATACTTAGTCACTGATTACTTAGGTGTGTGTAATTGTGTTCATTACCTTCATGAGACCATTGTGAATCACAAAGGATCCATTGGAACTAGCTATATGATTTGTCCATGCTTCAAAAGCAACTTGGATAGAGCCTCTCTTTCGGATGGACGTCCATAGCCCCGATGAGGTTATCGTTGTAATTCCCACGAATATTGCTCCATTGCCAGTTGGGCGTCCATAGCTCCGGTGGAGTTACTCACATGTTCCCAAAGCCATTGACTTTGATATTTCATTTTTTACTTATTTCTTTTTGATGTTACTTTCTTTTGTTTTCCGTCAATTCCATAATTGGCTTGTAAGCTTTGAAGCTCACATGGGTTCGAGAATTAGAGTGGCACTGAAGTAGGATTTAAGATTTTCACTAGCCACGACTTCTCCCAAGAAACCACAATGACTCTTATAAACTTAATGTGTGTAAAATATAATGATCGAGAGATTTCAGTGTCAAGATACAATAGGTGGTTTCCATTCCAGTCAAGTACAAATTCTATCCTAGTGATACACTAGGTGAGGACAATCTCCAATTCAAGAACTTCATGAGGGATTATGCAGGAAATGGATCAGACATAACCAATGAAGTGTTGGAGTGTGTCTTAACAACATTAGCCATCTCACAAGTGGATACCCTCCGCAACTAACACTAAGCAAATCATCCTAAAGCAAACTAAACTAAAGAAAACCTAATCTAACTATATACAAGGGGTAGGCTTCGGAAGAAACCTTGGATTGGAAGTAATGCTTGAGGAATTGTCCATTGACGGGCAATGGAACATCCTCTCCAGTTAAAGTCCTTAGTTTAAAACTATTTTCTCCCAAGATCTCTAAAATTTGGTAGGGACCTTTGCAAAGTTTATCTAATTTATCATGATCTCCCCTCCTTTTATAGGCTTTATCCCAATACAGCACAAGGTCTGAAATTCGAAATGCTTTTACTCGTCTTGTTTGTTGAACCATCTCTTCACCATGCCTTGGTGCTTGGGGAATTTTTCCAAAGCCATGTCTCTCTTTTCTTCCAAATTCATAAGTTTTGGCAATCGTATCTGAATTCCATCTTCACCTTCCATATAGCCTTGGATGAATCTCAAGGTTGGGATTCTCAATTGCACTAGGAAGACAGGATCTTGTCTGTATACCAAATAATAAGGGGAAGCCCCAAAAGAACTCTTTGCTCGGGTTCTATCTGTCCGAAGGGCAAGTCTCAATTGTATATGCCAATCTTTTGGATTTCTCTCTAGGGGTTTCTTGATCACACTTAGCAGATTTTTGTTTGTTGATTCAGCTAACCCATTACCCTGTGGATAATGGTTCGATGAAAACTTGAGGGTTATGCCATATTCGAAAGCCCAATTAGAAAACTTCAAAGATGTAATAGCGGAACCATTATCACAAACAAGAGTGTGTGGACATCCAAACCTAGCTATGATGTTTTCTTCTAAAAATTTAATTACCACATCTATTGTACATAACTTCAAAGCTTGAGCTTCTGACCATCAAGTACAGAAATCAGTCACTGTTAGAATGTACTTGTGTTGCGCTAAGGGGGATTAATCACACCAATGAAGTCTATACCCCACATAGCAAAAGTTTTGCCCCCGATCATGGGCTGCAATGACATGGTTGGGTTCTTCTCTTGAAAAGCAACTACCTGACATGTGTGACATGTCTTCACATGTTCATGAGTATCTCAAAATAAAGTAGGCCAGTAATAGTTGGCTCTTAGGATTTGGTGCATTGTAGCTAGACTAGCACCATGACTGGTCTCGAACTTATTGTGAAAATTCTGCATGATCTGCTTTGCTTCGTCTTTTCCAACACATCTTAAATAAATTCCTTCATGATTCCTTCGGTATAGTACCGAACCTTGTAGCATATAATGTTGACTCTTTAGTCTTAATGCTCTTTTTTTGAGCGGGGCTCATATGAGCAGGGCACCTTTGGTTGAGTAAGTAGCTAACAATATCCTTGTACAATTCATCTGGAGTGACATCCTGGAGTATATAGACTTGCTAGATCAATCCAGGCCCATCCACTACTAATGCTTGAGTTAATGCTTGTCCTTGGACAAGTCTCATTGGCTGGATCTCGATGCCGTACCCCTGGATAGTGGCAACCCACTTTCCTCTTCTTTCTCCCAATTCATTTTGCATAAGGAGTGTCTTAATTGCTGCATCCAACACTATAGTATAAACTTTGGTTCTTAGAATATAATGCTTGAATTTCTTTATAGCTTTTACCAAAGCATAAGCTTGTTTTTCTACATTTGGGTATCTTAGCTCGACATCTTTAAGTGGAGCT
Organism: Cryptomeria japonica; assembly: GCF_030272615.1. Lineage (NCBI taxonomy): Eukaryota > Viridiplantae > Streptophyta > Pinopsida > Cupressales > Cupressaceae > Cryptomeria > Cryptomeria japonica. Next base: position 434,150,694 of record NC_081410.1, read on the forward strand.
CTCATGAATGCTATAGGATGCTCATCCTTTTCTTCATATCTTTGGGTGAGGATAGCAGCACGTGTGTGTTTTGAAGCGAATGAAAAGAGGACCTTGTATAATTTGGGCTGACTGGAACAAGAGCTTCAGCAATGGCTGATTTGATTTCTTCAAATGCTTTCTTTGTTGGTGTTGTCCATTCCATTTTGGCTTCCTTCCTAAGAATCTCGTTCAATGGCCTTTCTATCTCAACAAATCCATCAATAAACTTCCTCACAAAATTGATTTTACCAAAGGACTTCAGTTCTTTCTTACTAGCGGGGAGGTTGATCTTAGATATAGCTTCTATTTGTTCTGGATCTATTTGTTTTGGGCTCTTGATCTTAGATATAGCATATTAGTAGTGGTCCTAGTGATTTTCCTTCAATCACTCCCACTATGCATTTCTTGGGGTTAAGAGATATCCCATACTTTCTACGTCTTTGAAATACTTTCCTCAAATCTTCTATATGATCTTCTCTCTGCCTAGAGAATATTGTGACGTTGTCCATGTTGATAATAATGCATTTCCCTATCAAATTTTGGAATGCAATGTCCATCGCTCTCTGAAAGGTAATTCCGGCGTTGATTAACCCAAAGGGCATTCTCTTATATGCAAATGTTCCCCACTTCATCATGAAGGTTGTCTTTAATCTATCTTCATATTCTACCATCACGTTGTTGTATCCTGAATATCCGCCCAAGAAGGACATCATTTGTGATCCATTCACGATCTGTAATACTTCGTCTAATGATGGGAGTGGGTAGTTGTCTTTTTTTGATGCCTTGTTGAGATTTTGAAAGTCTAGACAAAGTCTTATCTCGCCATCTTCTTTCCAACTGGGACCAAGTTGGACCTCTCCCCTCACAATTTTGCTTTGATTTCGCTATGAGAGGCACCCTTGACCGGTCTTAGCAAAAGTGCCCATGGGGACATTCAAATTTCAGGTGATTTCTGGATGCATATTTTCAACCATCTTATAATATAATATAGGTATAATAAGGATAAGAGAAGGATGATTTAATATGGAAAGATAATCCTACCCGAAAGCAGTTTCTTCATTTATTGGTATTTGAGAGGTTCCAACAATGGATTTATTGTGTAAAATCCCTTGGTAAATTTGACCCTGTTGTGATGATTTGAGCTCCAAGGAATATTGTCAAACACTTGTCTTGCAAAGTTTGTACTTGTTCTTTGTTTCAGTTTGTTTTGTTTTGTTTTGATGATTGCCAATGATGACCAAATGCTTATCAAATAACAAAGATGCAATGCAAGACTTCTCTTTTGGATTTCCAATGGCTTATGAAGATTGAAAATGATTGTAATTGGTTCTTACAGCCAATAAGCATTTCTACAAACACTTGGCACGCATACTAGTGATTCAATATAAGCTTAAATGAATAACTACAGCAAAGACATTTCATCAAACAGTTATTGTGCAACCTTGTAACTCCTTATATTTGAATGCCAAAGCCAAGTACAATGTGCCAAACTAAATGATGTTAATATATAATGAGAAACCTGGAATGTAATGGCAGTTTTCTGTTGAAAATACTTGATGGTGCGCTTGTTGGTAAAGAGTTCTTCAATCAGCAATGTTTGTACCTTTTAATTTGCTCTCAAACCCATTTGTAACATTCTAGGAAAAATATGCAGCTGATAATATGAATTTGTGTGCAGACCCTAGCTGCCATTATGCTAAAAGCATGAATTAAGAACCTGCAATAAACTCCATAGTGAATCTTGAGTGAAACCACCTCACAATGGTGCTTGGGTTTCCGTCCAACACCAAGAAATCCAAGGGTTTTCGTCCTTAGAACAATTCAGTCACTGATTTCCAGCAACAATGGAGAAATAGCTTCAATGAAATAATCTCATAACATGCTCTTGAAGGAAGACAAGGTTTGTTTATAAAGACTCCTCAAACTCCAAATCAATCTCCACGCTCAATGTGGGATAAATCCTCCTTTACTTTTAATTCCTCCTTAGTTTAGGCGCCTAAATAAATAAATAACATGGCCCTCTTTTAATGATGAACATGACCCTTTCTTTATGAAATAATAATAACTTATAATATAACATTAAATGGCCTCATAATAAAATTTATTAATAAAGTTATCACTTTATTAATAAATTTTAAGCATAACTCCATGATTAATCAATATTTCTTCATTCTGTCTACACCGAGGAGTTGACCATTTTATCCTCTGTCCAACCCACTAACTTACTAAAAATAGAAAGGGTCCCTCTTGATCGTCTCTTGACTTACTATAAATAGTAAGTATATGAAACTGATCCCAAACGAAGTCCAACCTGAGCCAAACGAAGACCAAACTGGAACATACTGAATTTTGGAGAAGATGCAAGCCTCAGCTGACCAAGGCTCAGCCTCGGAAAACCCTCTAACCACTTGTGCTAGCCTACGAGGGCCAGGAATAGGCTAAACCGACTGAAAACGAGATCATGCTAAAAAGGGGACATTACGTATTGACCTTTGACGCTGCCTGAATGGCTTACTATTTGGCTTTAAAGGAATTGTATGCATGATGATAAATGTCTTTAAATCTTCATATCCCCATGCAATCACATTGGGGAAGTCTCTCATATTTTTGAGTATGCCTTCTTTCTCACTTGGTGTGCACGCTTTCCCTATAAATACATTCTTAACTTCTCCATGATTTCCCAGATTGACTGTCTCGCAAGTACCTCCTTTTGTGTCTTGTTGTTTATCTGTTTGCAATTTATTTCTAGTTCTACCATTCCTTTGGAGATGGTGTTCGTCTTCAAATTCAAGATGCCCTTAGGATCAAATTCCGTTTCTTTAGCTTCATCAATAATCTGACTCAAGAAAACATCTGAGTTGGTTAAAAAATCCAATATATGCTTGTTGTCTTTGAACACTTGGAAATTGGTGACATTATCTGGCAGTGAAGGAACTAAGGCTAGGTCCATTGTGAATTTTTTTAGCCCTTCCATGGCAGTAGGTGCCAAGGAACTAGCAGCTTGGGCAAGTGCATTAGGCACCTGGTTTTGGGATCTATACATTGACTTTATATTAAAAGCATCAAAGCTTTCGATGAAGTCCCATACCCTATTGTGGTATCTTGTCAATCTTTTGTCGTGGCACATGTGTTGCTTCCTAACTTGTCTTACAATAACCTCTGAATCTCCAAACACATGTAGAATCTTCACTTCCTTTTGAATAGCTAGTAGTAATATGTGAACTAGGGATTCATATTCTGCAACATTATTTGTGCATGGAAACTATAATCTATGGGCAGCTAGGTAAGTTTCTCCTAAAGGACTAATTAATTCAAATCCGGCTCCTAATCCTTTCTTTGATTTGGAACCATCAAACCTCAAAGTCCATACTGGGCTTTCGTCATTTGTTTCTTCTTCTTGTTTTTCAGGCAGAGTTCGACCTTGTCATCGCTTGATTTTGTCCTTGTTCTCCCCATCTAACTTGGGAGAAGATTCCTTAGGATGATGATTGCTTTGCAAAACCTAAATGTCTTCAAGTGATAAGGCCTCGGGAATTCTCTTGTGGATTTGATTCAAAACAATCTTACACATTGTGCATGAAAATTCTAAATGGAATGCATTGTATATTCTACACCAGTTTGGTAACAGCAAATTTTGAACACGGGCATGGTTTTTGAGCTCAACTCCTTGTTGGACACTTTTAAACTCAAATCTTCTAAAATTTTCAAACATATCATTTTTTATCATTTGGGGATGAATCATGCTCACTCTTGACAACAACCTCTATAGAATTTATGACCCCTCGTTGGTTATCTTCTCCATTAGGAATTTGCAGCATCAAGACCTCTTCAACTTTGGGTCTATATGTTCCAAGATTGTCTCTAGGAGTATAATTTCATTGTCTTCCCCATACTCTTGTTATCATTGGTCTAAATCTTGGGGTGCTATCAATCTTGATTTGGTTGGGGACACCTCTCCATGGTAGCCACATAAAGTCAATTGAGACGTAGCCATTTGGAATATCTACAACTGATATATCTATGAAGTGTTGAACCCTTGGGTCGGCTGCTAACTGCATATGAATGTGGTTGAGCTCTCCAATTACCGGGACTTCAGTCTTATCTAATTGGGTCACCTTCTTCAAGGTGGGGGTAGGAGTCAGGCCCAAATTTCTACAAACAGCTAATGGCATCACGTTACTTGAAGCTCGAGTCTATTAGACAATTGTGCAGTAATTTTCCAAAAATTCTAACTAAGAGCAAGAACGGAGCTGGTTCATCTCTGCCTTGATAGAAGCGAACATCTTCAGGTTGTTGTGAACTGTGTCAGAAATTTGTATAAGTAAACATCATCAGTCTATTGTGAAGTATGTCAGCAATTGAATGCCTCTATACTTTTGTTTTGGAGCTATCTTTGGCATTTGTTACAAACTATGTTACTTTGAGTTTCCGGGACAGGGAAAGGGTTTCCAAGATGTTTTTTTTTCCCGGAACAGGGGATGGCTATATATATATATATATAATCTGAAATTTATATAACATTGTAACACAGTAAATATTCATCATAGCAACATAATAACATTTATAAATTAGGGGTTAACCCCGTAGTGCAACGGTTGTTGCAATCCGCGTTGATGCGGCAGGTCGTGTGTTTGATTCCTTACAGGTCATCCTTCGTTCACGCCTGTATGTGATTGTTGGTGGTCGGTGCTGGCGTTGGTGCTGGTCAAATGGTTTGACCATCGTCGGTTGCGTCGGTGTTTATACCAAAAATGCTTGGTGGTTCTTCGGCATGCGTCGATTGTTCTGACATGGTGGCACTCAGTTCAAACATGGTGATTGTGCACAGGGGTGTTAATACCCTAACTTTCTTCGACGACCTAGCCCATTAGCGGAGACCATGGTGGAGCGAAGACACGTGGAGTGATAAGGAGGGGAGGCATAAGGAGTGTTGGCGTGGAGAGATAAGGAGCGGGAGATATAAGGAATTGGAATGGAGTGATAAGGTGAGGGAGATATAAGGAGATGGAATGGAGTGATAAGGTGATGATAGGACTAATGCATAGAGGTGTTTATACCTCGGATATGAATTCGGGGATGAGGCCCCCGGTTTGTGGCCTCACCAGGCGATTGGACCAGGCAAAAAATCCATGTCACCGATCAAAAAAAAAAAAAAAACATTTATAAATTAGAATCTAGATTCTAATTCTAAAATCATTGAATCAAACACTTCATAGTCTTTTTTTTTCTTCTTTTTCCTTGCTCAAACCAAAATCAAAAAACCCTTTCACCTTTCACACTTCACGTCTTCACTAGTTCCGTATTTCTTCCCTTGCTGAGCGTTGTCATGAAAGCTCCACCAATGTTCTTTTATTTTCTTTAAAACTGAGTATGACTTTTATCGATATTATATGATATCGATATCAATAATATCGTATCGATAGCTAAGTAAAAATAAAATAAAAATTAATCGCTCAATTTCTTTCGATTTAATAATTATCTATTAATTAATAATTATTAAAATTTTTTAAAAAAATCACTTTCTATCAGCAATTTTCATTAAAAAAATTAATTGCTTTTGTTAATAATTTTTATAAAAAAAATAATGAAAAATAATTTTAATAAAAAAAATTGGTTTTTAATTGTGCCTATTGCAGGAAACGGCCATCCGTCCTCGGGACGGTCAGGGGATGGCTTGTTGCCATCTCAGAAACAGTCAATGGTCCCAAAAAAAAGGTTGACCGTTTCCAAGTTTTTGAGACGGTTTCCAAAAATTTTTGGGGATCAGAGACAGCTTGGAAACGTTTCCAGCTGTCCCCAAGTCCCCAAAACGGTTTCCGTTTCCGGAACGTGTGCCTTTATGCCGGAAACACATTTCCGGGTAACACTGGTTACAAATGCTGTTTATATTATTATACAATTATTTAATCAAGTAATGTTAGTAAATCTGGAAAATAATGTATATAGTCAATATACATTCATTTTTGTCTCTATGGTGGTTGGAGTTTGATCTAATCTTTTCTAATTAAAAAAATCTAAAAAAGTTATTTGCCATAGGCTTATTAATAATCAGTTCTATAATACAAATTTTCTTATGTATGTGAGTCAAATATTTAGAAATTTCTGGCTACTAGAGCATTATTTAAGAACTGAAATTGTTGCAACCTCCATCAATGATGGTTCTTCTAGCTCATGAATAAGAAAACTTATGTTTGCAAATTGTCCTATGGTGACACAAAATAAAATACTTTTGCATATACAATAAGGCAATTTAAGAGAGCTAAACACTGTGATTCTTTGTAATGCCCCCAAAATAATACCTAATAATTAATTAGCTATTGTTATATATTTGGACAGGAACTAGTTATTATCACCTTAATGCAATTAGCATTAATAATAATTATGTTATTGCCATTGTTAATGAAATGACTAGTTCAATATTACAGCAAGTGATTGACAGGGTTAGTTGGTAATGGATATTCGAGAAATTGTTGATATTAGTACATCATGCTGTGATACATATGATCTAGAGATTTTAATGTTTTCTCTTATTGCTATATTTTAAGTTATTATACTATTTCAAAATGTTGATCCTAAAATCAATTATATATGTAAATAACCCTAATAATAACAACAATAAAATACTAGTTATCAAAATGAATATCTATATGGGCTACTATGATTATAGACCTGCTAATGATCATTTAAAAAATATCTATATTTTAGCAAATTATAAGTTTGACATCTAGTGATGCATGATCAAGGGAAGAAATTAGGGGAGTGATCGAGTTGAAGAAAAGATTAACTACATCTTGCATATCAAACTACCGCCGTGCATTAATCATAGAACAAAAATGGTACAGATAAAAAGGGAAGGTATTGCGTAATGGTGGAATGGTTAGATTGAGCCGCTAGTTTTGGCACTGGTAGGTGGTTCTCAATGCACGACGAGTTTTGGGGATTAGGGTTTGTGTTTGGAGGATTAATACAAGTGGCACTCTCTTGGAGCAGATGGTTGGTTTTCAAACAGTAATTTTATGCAGAAGCCAAAAAGAATTTTTATTTTCATATAGCATTAGGGTTGGTATATATATATATATATGCTTTTTACAAAAAAGTTTTGTGAGCTCCATTTAAAAAGGAAGTTGAATGCTTAGTCTTCTGGACGACATAGGATGGAAAATCATGTGGAACATATCATAGTGTTTGAGAGATTGATTGAGTGAAAAATATCTCTGGACTTGCTTGACTCTGTATTATTGTGAGATTTTATATCGGAGAGAGTGGAACTTCAATAGAAAAGGTGTTCAATTGAGGATGTTGTAAAGGGAAGCACATAGTGGTCACAGATTATGACAGGTACATGACTGTTGTAAATAACCTCCACAATTTGAGGGCTGTCCACCTTGTATCCATTTGGGTACAATCAATACTGGATCACCTTTATGTTGTCCTGATATGATGCTCCTTTTGGCAGTTTAGAAATGGATTGCTCATTCTAGAAGGTTCGTTTTGGAGATTGAATATGAAGGGAGGAGGTTACTGTTATAATTGTGAAGGTCATTTGACAGGAACTAAGGAAATTGAATAGAGGCTTCCTGTTAGAGGTATTGAGGCACCTTAAGAGACCAATAAAGGTACCCTGCAAAATTACATTTTGACTATGTGATCAAGTTCTATGCTTAAATAATGTCACAGAGGGCACAGACATTGTAGTCCACTAAAGGCATAGGTAGGCAGAACTCGCTCAGATTAGTCATTGTTTGGTTAATTGCTTTGCGTTATACTTTCCTTGAAATTATTGTGTCAGTTTGAGAAAGCAAGTCAAAAAGAAAATTGTCAAGAATATTATTAATTGAAAAACAAGGATCACAACCCAGCAAACTAAATATTGTAAAAACAATTCAGATTGTAGGAGAAGTTGCCAAGGCCATGGTCCACCTTTCCTCCCCATATCCTTCTCAAGTTCCATGCATTTGTCATTGAGGTGTGTAGAGAAATCAAGATTTATAAATTCTGTTTAATCCTCTTATAGACAGTTTGAAAGTATAAATTCATATGCACATGGGAAGCACTATTTCATTATGCTACAGAGCAGGGTTGCTTCCAAACACCATATGCACAGGATGTGAGAAAAACATGTTTCTAGAAAGGAAGCCTCCTTAGTCCAGTCCATATTAATGATGTTAGAGGGAAACTGTCACCCAAGCATCAGGAATTGTGTGCCATAGATGAATCGAACTTCAACAAGTTTAGTGTGGCTGTGAATGTTGATTTGGGACTGATTTTATTTTAGGTAGCAATCAATTGCAAGCTTCCTTAGTCTGTTTTCTTCTTTATACTATATTTTATGCTCAAACATAGAAGCTATGCTAACTTCATATGATTTTAAGACTTATAGATAAAATCACTGGAAGCTTCATCGATTATGCAAAAATGTATCTAGTTTACTCACGTCTGTGACCAGACTTGCCTTACCATCTTAATTATCTTTATTGGTTTTGTGTATTCATCTGTATGACTGTATCATAATAATTATACAAAGTATTAATCCTTGTTACTATGGAAGCCCTCATTCTGTATGATACAAGACCAAACAATTAATGCATCATGTTATCTGGGCTTGCTTAAAATACCTTAATTTGGTATACTCTGATTGTGCTGGTAGCATGGATCACAATCGTGTATGAAATTGGGTTGATAACTCAGATTTATCCTTCATATAATATTATAAGGATATTGCTTTACATAATGCACCATAATGCACGTTTACATAGTGTGTAGGATTCAAATGTTTGATTATCATCAAATATACACACAAACACGCACATGTGAAAAATGATGTCAATATTATGATTTGAATGTTTGACTCTTCAAATTAAGTATGGTTTGAATTACATATTGATCTAATATGCAACAAATATGGTTGAATTTGTTTACTGTGCTTGGTGGCATTCAATGCTTGAAATAGTTAATGTGAATCATATAACAGATGGATTTGGTATGTTGTGAGGCCTTGTAGGGACTGTATGGATTTTGTATTACTACTATATCGTGGGTAGCAGCTGTCAAAATGTTGTTCGAATGCTGTTAAACCTAAGAAGGGCCGCATGCCTGCAAATTCGAAAATATGAATTTCAAATATTCAGAAATTTCCATGTCAGTTGAGTATTGAATCTTGATGAGAAGGTTAAATTTGTGTAATTGATGTGTTAATAAAAGTAAAAAGAAGACAGTTCTCTAGGTGAACTACATGACCTTGATTCCCCGGATGGAATATGTAGGCAGTCCAAGGTGATGGACTCAGGTGAATAGGTCAGATCTAGGGAATTTGTGTGATTGTTCATAGAACTTGTCTTTATGAACCAAAGTGTATGAACTTAAGTGTTCTATCTATTAGATGAGTACAGTGGAATGTAAAGCGTGTTTTAGAACAAAAAGAACGATCTAATGTGTTAATGAATGCATTTAGAAAAAAAAATAGTTGAAAGTTATGTGATTAAGTGATTTATTTTATGATCAAATTGGAGATGTCATTACATTCTGTTAAGTTTTGATCAGATTATAATGGGCAGGTAAATTTAAAATTTGATTTATGTTTTGATCACAGTCACCAATGAATATTGGTCTCCTAACTTATGAATGGCAATCTGAGATTATATTATCCAGTCAACTTGAGTATATCGACTGTCTAATTGGTTGTATTTGATCCAATATATAGGATATCAATGATATGCTATTGATTCCCTCCAGTCTGCTAATGTATTCAGTCTTTTATGATATGCTCTCACAATATGCTATGTATATATATTGATCTGCAATCAATATATGTAATTGCTGATGTTAATCTGATTGCCACTGACTGTTGAGTGTAACTATCGATCGGCATAGATCCACGAATATATGTAGATATATATCCAACCTCTGATTATAATGCAACCTCTACAGTTTAATATTTATGCACTCCTGAATATGCCTTGCTCAATTGTAATTATGAACTGCAGTATATATATATATATTTGACTTCTTATTATGTATAGCATTCTTCATGAACTGCTGTATTTCAAATCCTTGTTGTATTGCTGTATATATATATTATCGATCTCTTGCTACGTTTAATGTTCTTACGCTTCAAAGGAAATGAATCATATTAAAATACGAGCCACATGACTTCCTAAGAAGACTCTTCACTAATAGACCCGATGACTATTGGAATCAAAACCGATTCATATATAATCAGTTATGTATAATTGATTTAACTAAGTTGATTATTAACCACAGCGATAACAATTCAATCATTAACCAATACAATAATAATCGATCATGACCAGACATCGATTATGAATGTAAGTCGATAGTTGGATATGTACGTGTTGACGTGGATGAAATCGCATTGCTGCAAACTCCATACGGCCAACGCAGAATAGAATAGCCGACTGATTATCCTACTCTCTCTTGAGATAAGGAAGTCTCTAATGCTGTTTTCTAAGTTTGATCAAAGGAGACTACCTCAAGGTTTCTTTTGTCAGGTCTTGACTGCGGGATCTCTCAGTGGCTTGATGTGTTTATGCTGGAAACACAAGGGGACTTACGATTTGCAACAAGCTAGTCTGCTGTGATTCTCGAATTACGCAATAAAGAGCAAAAGGAAAGGTTTAGGAGATCTAAAACTAGCAACACGGGTATGCGGGTAGACGGATTCCACATAACCAATTCCTGCTTGGCCAGAATGGCTCACAACCTTGCAGGAACGGTGCAATCTTCAAAGGAACTTGGAAGATTTTCAGATTGGAGACGCACGGCTAAGCACCCAATTCTGGCGCAGCTCAGACGGACACCTGCAATTGAACTAAGCACAATCGAAGGCTCAGGTTAACCACACAAAAGGATACACAATCAGTATATCCTCAGTGGTATGAGCCCGAATCTATCAAATACCTGCACACCCAAAACATAAAGATCTATCTAAAATGCTGAAAGAAACCATGCAAACAGGATGAAAACAAGACAATAAACACCAAATCAATGTTCATATATTGATCTCAACTGCCTATTACAACAATTCCTGCAACATCTCTATGCTACTGCTAAGATCTAACCTATTCTAACTCTAAAATCTAACTATCTAGCAATTTCTAACAATCTCTAACAATCTAACCCTTTACAGAAGAAAGGCCTCTGCCTTTTATAGATATTACAATTTTGAATCAGAGGCCAGGATGGACTGCATCCAAGGGTCCTGATCTGCCTTCCAGAAGCTGACAGCCTTGACCAATGCCGAATTAATTCTCAGTTATCCAACCAGCAACTATCTCAACTACCTGCCACTATTTGGCTTTATTTCGGGTCTATCCAATCTTCTTGGTGGTTGGGAATAGTTATCCACAAAAATATCTTGCACGGGACCCATAGGCAGTTTACAATAAAGCAATTTCAGCTTTAAAACTGAATTTCTGGACTTAAATCCGGCTGTGTGCTTCTTTGAGAATGCATAAACTTGCAGCATTCAGAGTGTTCTTTTGCTTTTTGCCTCCAATTTCGCCAGTGGACTTCATCTATGTTCAACGACACGGTACCCAATGCTCGGTTGCTCTTGCACTCCTGTATCTTTCTTTTTCAATCTTCAGCGCCTGGCCTTGAATTGCGATCCTTCCTCGGTTTGCGCTTTCAGGTCTTTCTCCTGGTTCTTCGATGACGTCCTGCGATCAACCAATTTCACTTAATTAAATCAATTTGGAAAATTAAATAATTTAATTTAACAAACATTAAATTTAATTACGACGTCTGGCTTGAGAAGCTCTTTGCGGGATGTATCTTGAAAATGCTTCTCTTCCTCTTCGATTGTGAAATCTGATCCTTGGTCTTGATGGTGTTCGGGCGATTTACTTCTACGCGTTTTTACCTTTCGAGTCCTGGACGTTTTGAAATCTTCTTATGGCGCGATTCTAGAGATTTGGAGAACTTCTGCAAATTTTAAAATCATAACACTCATGCTTTTCTGGTGAATTTTGGAGAACTTAGACATTTTGAACTGGAGATATTTTCGGAACATGGGGAGTTTATGCAAACTGAAGGGTAATTTTCGGACCTTGAACACTTCTGCAAATTAAAGACAACTTCGGATCCTTTGTAAGATTTTGCAAACTCGGAGCATTGAACGTTTTTTGCAAGTTTTCAAAACCTTTCACTTTTGGCTCATGGGTCCGATTTTGAAGACTTAAGGCGAATTTCGGACCTTGCCATCCTTTTGCAAATTTCGGAGCTTACATATATTTTGCAAAAATTGCGATTTTCAAACATTTCGCCCCTAGGGTCCGAAAATGGACACTTAAGTGTATTTTCAGAGCTTTTCATGTTTTTGGCGAACTCTCATTTTCGGAGCTAAACCACCTTTTGCAATATAAGTGAACTTCGGACCTAAACATGTTTACAAAATCGGAGTTTGAAGGCGTTTTACAAATTTTTGAGTTTTAAAATTTCGGGGCTGGGTTCCGAAAATGGGTGTCCAAGGCAAACTTCGGATCTGGAGGAGCTTTGTAGGATTTCGCACCTTTATACCTTTTTTTTCGATTTCACCCCATGGTCCGAAAATGGACACTTTAAACGATTTTCGGGGCTTGAAGCGCTTTTGGTAAATTTCGGATCTAAAACGCGTTTTTTTTTTTGTGTTTCCTAAACTCGACGCACTTTCCATTTACCTCCGAGGGTCCGAAAATGAGGGCGCTTAAGTGGTTTTCGGACCTTGTAACATATTTCGCAAAATCGCGTTTTCACTTTTCGAACCTAAAAACGCGTTTGGAAATTTAGAAGAAACTTCGAATTTCGGCCCTAGGGTCCGAAATTGGTGCTTTAAGTGAAATTCGGACCTGAAGGCACGTTTGTAACATTTCACTTTTTCGGACCTCCTGCCAGTTTTATCAACTTTTTCACTTTTTGGCCCAGGGTCCGAAATTGGACAACTTAAGTGATTTTCGGACCTCTGGGGCAGTTTCGCAACTTTTGAACTTTTTCACATTTTGGCCCCAGGGTCCGAAATTGGGCATTTTGGGCGATTTTAAACGTTTCCTCAAGAAGTGCGAGCTTGGGCACTTGGGCAAGTTTGCCCAGATCTCTCCGGAGGATCATTTAATGGAATATAACATTTAAGTATAAGTGACATTTCCATATGTCTTTCTCCTTTCTTATACTTTAAGTTATATTCCATATATACTTTCAGGATGTTTGAGAGTGGTTCTGGCCCTCCAGGAGTTATATTGCAAATTCTAGTTTTTGGAGGTTTCCTCAGTTTTCAGAGTTAGCCAAATTTCAGGATCAGGACAGAAAGGCACAAACTGGGGGTCCCTGTCCAAGACGGGGATGGGTGTGCGATTCGCACAACAGTACGTTGAAGGTAATCATTAACTATATTTATTAAACGGCACATATAAACATTTAATATCGTTTTCATTAATAGCTAGCATACGTAATTGCCTAAGGCCGATAGGCCAATTAGACAATTATGTTGTCTCTGTCGGCCCTAATGGAATCCGACCGTAGCTATTCTATCATCAACACTCCCTCTTAGCTAGGGAGGAATCTTTCTTAATTTCTATAAGTTATATCACCTCATCATGATGATTGACCACAATGGCTACATCCATATGTGGAAAGGAAAGATATCACCTTACTGTGATGTCAACCATCATGGCTCCTTCATATATATCACTTCACTTGATATCAATCATTATGGCTTATCCATAGATATCACCTCACTTGATATCAACCATTATGGTTTATACATAGATATCTCCTCATGTAATATCCACCATTATGGCATGTCCACAGACATCACCTCACGAGATATCAACCATTATGGCATATCCATAGATATCACTTCACATGATATCCACCATTATGGTTTATCCATAGATATCTCCTCATGTAATATCCACCATTATGGCATGTCCACAGATATCACCTCACGAGATATCAACCATTATTGTGAGATCATCACCTCACAATAATGGTATGATGTACAAGTGTTCAACATTGTGAGATCGTCACCTCACAATGATATTCACCATGGCTCATCCAGAGGGTAAACACACAAGTACAAGAAAATCACCACAAATTCTCTCACGTGGTGTTGTCATGGTGTCACACACATGACATCCACCATGAACCATATCAAAGGGTGGAGATAAGGGCTTTCACCTCAAGTCTCTCTCAAGGAGAAATGCATTAACAAGAGTTTATACATTAAACATCTATTCTCAATTAGAAGAATACATTAGTATAACATATAACTAAATCAATGATGTTGAGACTCAATCGCAGCTATGGCTTCATTCTCCACCATACCAAGCTTACCTCGAAAGTACACAAACTTTATTCTGAAGAGAGGCTTGGTGAAAATGTCTGTCGTCTGCTCATTAATACTAATGTATCTTAACTGAATAGCATACCTTTTCACCATGTCTCTATCATAGTGATACTTGATCTCCACATGCTTTGACCTTTCATGAAATACAAAATTGGAGTCTGCATCACTCTTGGTGTATTCCAAGCTCACCAAGTATTTATCTATCCAGGAATATCATGACCTAGGGGTCAGCATAAAGGCCATCCACCCTACATACATAGGTCTCCATCCCATGAATCATAGTCTTTTGACTAATCACTAGAGAAACCATCTTGACATGGTCCACTCCCTCTAAACCAATTATGACCAAGATCCTCAGATTTCAATCGAAGCACATCCTCTTAGCTGCTCCCTCTGTCACGGAAACATCCCTTGCTCAAATGGTCCCAATCATGGAAGATATCTTGCTTCAAAAGACTCTCATCATCTAGTATGATCCTCATACGGTTGGAAGTGCTAGATCCAAAACCACCATGGATCTACTATCATAAGATCGAGCCCTAGGCAGGAATATGATCATCCTAAGATTTAGAACAAAATCCCCTTTCAGTATGCTCCCTCTCATTGAGAGAGCCCTCTTGTCTCAACTTGGCTTTGTAACCCTAGATGCTACCATTACCAGCACAAGTGCCTCTATGGCTTTCACAAGTGAACTGTTGCACCTCTGCAGGTAGATATTTGTTTTATGAAAAAATGGAAATGCAAAATCTCAGAATCTCCACTAAAGTTCTGTGTATATTCCTCTTGAATTTCAATCTTTTCATCACAAATAGAACTTCAAAAATCTATAGCCTGAAAAACAACAGACTGTGATTCTAAAGATGTCCTAAATGTAAGGGACAAATTTCTCATAGTAAATTGCAGAAATTTAAAAAAACACAAGATATCCAAATGCAGCTTGTCGTAAGCGAACATCTATTGACAAAGTTGTTTCACAAATAACACGCATAATGTAATTGCATGAATTTAAAAAACTACATATTAAATTCATGAACATTATTCAACCAAAAAGAAAACTTACCTATTTCAAATCAGAATATGAATCCATCCGAATCCTTTTGTGGAATAGTCTCACCAACATCCGCAATGGAAGCTTGAGGCATAGTCCTAGTTGGACATTTCGTTGTGTAGTGACCATATTTGTCACATCTAAAGATTGGATTTTTGAAATGTCTTTCCTTCTTTTGTGTGTAGGAGCACCATTTGATTCCTTATCTTTCTTTCTTTTGGAGTGTCCTTTCTTACCCTTCTTCTTTGAGGAGTGCGTGGCAAGAACTTGAATATCTTCATTTGTGGAGCTTTGGCCAATACCTCTTGTAGCCAATCTTGACTGTTCTTGAATGCAGTCTGTCTTCCATCGATCAAACTTAGGGAGTTTTGATCTTGCGCTTATCCCTTGAATAAATGACTCCCAAGATGAAGGGAGACCATTGGGTGCCAACATGGTTAACTCTTTGCCCTCTATAGTGTGTCCAATGGTAGAGAGTTGATCTCTCAATTCAGTAATCCTCATGAAGAAAGACATGATGGATTCTCCTTTTGTCATCTTGATGTGGTGAAGTTGTTGCTTCATTGCGAGAGCTCGACTTGTGTTGTTGATCTTATACATCTCCTCTAATGTTTTGAACATGTCACATGCCTTCGTCATCTTGGAGATGATTGGCACAATGTGATCTTTCACGGAGTCAACCAACATTTTCATTGCTTTGTTGTTCTTTCTCTTCCATTGAAGCTTCTCATCCTCTTCCTTTGGTTCCGGTACCACATCCTTCACAAATTCATCTAATTCGTTTTCCCCCAAAGAAAGCATGATTCTAAACTTCCAAGATATGAAGTTTAATTCTCCTTCAAGTCTGTCCTCAACTCTAATTCCATTCACCATCTTGACGTTGATAGAAATAGATGAACTTGAAAACAATAATAGAAGATAATCTTGCTTATATGAATTTAATCTAATCTTTGCTCAATCCTGCTCTGATACCATGTTAAGTTTTGATCAGATTATAATGGGCAGGCAAATTTAAAATTTGATTTATGTTTTGATCAGTCACCAATGAATATTGGTCTCCTAACTTATGAATGGCAATCTGAGATTATATTATCCAGTCAACTTGAGTATATCGACTGTCTAATTGGTTGTATTCGATCCAATATGTAGGATATATATGATATGCTATTGATTCCCTCCAGTCTGCTAATGTATTCAGTCTTTTATGATATGCTCTCACAATATTCTATGTATATATATTTATCTGCAATCAATATATGTAATTGCTGATGTTAATCTGATTGCCACCGACTGTTGACTGTAACTATCGATCTGCATAGATCCACGAATATATGTAGATATATATCCAACCTCTGATTATAATGCAACCTCTACAGTTTAATATTTATGCACTCCTGAATATGCCTTGCTCAATTGTAATTATGAACTGCAGTATATATATATATTTGACTTCTTATTATGTATAGCATTCTTCATGAACTGCTGTATTTCAAATCCTTGTTGTATTGCTGTATATATATATTATCGATCTCTTGCTACGTTAATGTTCTTACGCTTCAAAGGGAATGAATCATATTAAAATATGATGCCACATGACTTCCTCAGAAGTCGTGACTCTTCACTAATAGACCCGATGACTATTGGAATCAAAACCGATTCATATATAATCAGTTATGTATAATTCGATTTAACTAAGTTGATTATTAACCACAGCGATAACAATTCAATCATTAACCAATACGATAATAATCGATCATGACCAGACATCGATTATGAATGCAAGTCGATAGTTGGATATGTACGTTGAAGGTAATCATTAACTATATTTATTAAACGACACATATAAACATTTAATATCGTTTTCATTAATAGCCGGCATACGTAATTGTCTAAGACCGATAGGCCAATTAGACAATTGCGTTGTCTCTATCGGCCCTAATGGAGTCTGACCGTAGCTATTCTATCATCAACACATTCTTGGTCGATCTTGTTTGACTTCATCTTATTTTTTAGAAATCTTTGTTCTAGATGCCATTTTATTCAATTTTAGCCTTATAAATGTTAATGGTTCTTAATAAACAAATTTTGTAAAGGAATTTCATCTAAACATAGTCAGTGGAGCAAGGGCAAAAGAAATAAATCTTGGTTGGGACAGCATGGGCTGAAGAGGCCATCATGTTGAATTGCCACCTGGATCAGTTTTCCTGTCTCTGTCCCCATTGGACATCCTTCACCTTTTTTTTCAGAATATCAATCTCAGCAATCTCAGATCAATCAAATGGTCCCAAAGGCTAATGAACAAAAATCCATCATTAAGTTATTAGGAAGAAAGCAACGTGAGTGAGTCATGCTGACAGTGCATTACAAAAGGACAACATACAAAGGCCAACCAAATTGATGGAAAGGTTAATTAAACAAAGAATTCATTTACATAATATAAATAAATAATAAGCAATAAAGAAATGTTTGTGAATCATGTCGATAGAGCCATAAATAGCTTACAAATGCTGCAATTAGTTAGAGTGGTTTAAACAGACTATAACTTACCCTTATAGGGTATATGACCTAGTGGCATCACAAATCACTTCTGATTTATCATTGTAAGAAAACTACAAATTAATACATAATGGAAACACTTCTAAGAAGTTCAGTGCACTTTTAATTGTCTGCATTACAGTGGTGAGTATCAAGAGCACCATCGCCTAGTACATGATAAGAGGTTCTATTCTATTTTACATGGTGTTGAATAGATATGCATGATATAGTCTCACTAAGCTTAATAAGTGGGTTGACATACAACTTTAGACTTGGCTAACATTTGGGTCATTATTGTGTAAATTTACAATATAGAATAGTTGAGTGGTCCTTAGTGCTTTTGATGTTATATTAATGAGATTAGTTTAGATATTTTAATATGATGAACTATTTGAAATAAAAAATAATTATTTTCTATATGATAACATGCTATTTCCAATAGCTTTTGTCCAGATGTTTTATAGCAGAGGTTCTTTTTATGTTCATTAATGAAATAAATTTAAGATATGGATACCAATTTATGGCTTCTTATAAGCATACCTAGGAGGCTAGATATATCAACATGTGAAATACAGGAATGATACATAATCATGCTACCATGAGGAGATAAATAAACTATAGTAACATTTCCTCTTATTTTAGTTATCTTAGAATAAACTGATATTTGAAAGTCAAGCTGAAATTATTCATTGGATGCTATTTGAAGTTTTCTGTTTTGGAAGAAATGAATCAAGATAGGTATTTTATATTGTCACTATTTTTATTTTATACACTGGGACCCTACAGGACACAAGATCTTGTGGCGTTGTCTGGAGCTCACACTCTAGGGAATAAAGGTTTTGGAAAACCTACATCATTTGACAACTCATACTTCCATACACTTCTGGAAAAACCATGGCTAAAAGCAAGTAAACATCCATGCCTTGTTGATTTAATGCTACTTAAAATATACTACACCTCTGACTTTTTCTTGATGTGATTCATTTTTTAATATATATTATTTGGCCAAGGTGTTTCTATCATCATGATTTCCTAAGAAAGTGAATGAAAGAATAAAATTATCATTCAGAATCTGACCGAAATGGCTAATGAGAACTACTAGTTCATGTAACATGTTTTAGAAACTGAGAAATCGCTAATGTGCAGAGTAGTTGATAGTTCTACACTAAAAGCATAATATCCCACAACTTAAAGGAATAAGATATAAGTTTTAGTCATTTTTCTTGGACCAATTGTATGTAAAGACCTAAATGAGGTATAAATTGGAGGTTTGAAACATGTTTTTATCTCAATGATGAGAGCATGAAGTTTGATTGCCCATCTTGTGCATTCCCTAAAGTGCTGCAGTGGCATTCTTATCCCAAATCCTTGATATCCTCATTCCAACTTACAAAAATAGCTTGCAAACTAGCTGCTAAGAAAAAATGTCTCCTCTTTAGGGTCTCCTCCTAGCTGGTATTGATGGCATTTGGAGACACAATATCTTCAGACAAGCTAAGCCCATCAAGAGATCACCTACCCAAATATATCCACTATTGAGTGTACATTGTTGATCGTGCATCTCATGCATTCCCTAAAATGCTACAATGGCATTCTTATCTCAAATCCTTGCATTACAAATATGGTTTTCATTTAGTTGCTTACAAAAAATTTCTTCTCTTATGGTATCAAGGTCTCTCTATACGAGTCCGGTTGGCCAACTATCATGATAGATTATGAATATGTAATTTTTTATGTACTTCAATTGAATGGGAAACAGCCCTAACCCCTCACTTGACTTTGCTTAAAAATAAAATCATATTTCTATATATTTTGAAATACAATTTTTATTATATAATCTTACACTAGTTTTTTTTTAATATTTAAAAATATTAATTTATATGAGGTTTAATTTTAATAGTAATAATGATTCTAAATATGTGGCATTTAAAAAATAAAAATGTACAACTTTGAGTAGGGACACTAGAAAATTCATTATAGCTTGTTTTTATAGGTAATGGGGAGATGGGAAAAATGATAGGACTTCCGTCTGATCATGCACTTGTTGAGGATGAAGAGTGTCTTAGGTAATACTGTTTATTCCAATTATTTTGGTGGATTTATCATGTATTCATACAATTTAGGAATAGCTTTAGAAATTTTATATATGTTTTTAAAAAATATATTTTTAAAACTTGATTATGTATTCATCTTGTGGAGCATTGGTTTTGCAGGTGGATAACTACATATGCTAATGATCAAAGAAGGTTTTTTGATGACTTTACTGTATCTTACATAAAACTTGTTAATAGTGGTGTAAATTGGAAAAATATTTAGCTGTATTTTGAAATTCTAAAAAATTATGTAAATTCTCACATTTTTTTGTTAGTTTTATTGATTTTTTATATGTAATTAAAATGGATATCAGTTGACCTATTAAAAATGTGTTCTTTTATGTACAATGATTAATCATTCATTATCATTATTTATTAAATAATAAAAGCTTTTGTGAAATTCTATTTTTCATTAATAAGATAAAATCCTAAATAGTTTTAAGAAAAAGTTATTCAAGGATTCAAAATGGTGCTTACCATCTAGCTCTCTTCAAACCCTAGTGTGGCTATTTTAAACAAATCTAATATTGTTCTATATGACACTACAAAGGATGTCTTTTATAAGTCTATAGCTAATGGACAAGCATGTATTATTGCGTTGACCCCCCAATCCTTCTGTTATAGGTTAGATGACACCTATCACTGCATGTAAAGAAGTGTTGGATGTTAAGTAAAGATCAAATGTTTGCCAAGTTTACATGGATTGGTTTGTCAGTGTTATTTTGTTTGACACAAGAAGCAATATTAGTGTGGGATTGACCTTGTTATAGGGTGTTTTTTCAAGGGGTTTATTGGTAATGTAACAAGGCTTTAACCAAATTGTCCTATGTAGATAAAGCTGCAAGCAAAACAAAGTGTTGACAAATGGACATGATTCCTTGTTTTGGAGATCATCGTGTTATTCCTTTAGGGAAAGGAGACTTATTTGTAGAAGTTAGATATAGCAAGCATGATTTAGTATGCAAGTTCAACTCATTGTGGCCAAATTTGGTCAATTTACATACACTTGAATTACTAAAATGTGGAAAAACCATCTCAAATACTAAGTAAAAATTTATCTTAGTGCCCAAGGACTTTCTATTTTATTATTTAAATCATTGGAGGATTGGGATTTTATTTTAGGATAAGGCCATTGGTTATAAGTCGTGCTTCTTATTAAGCCCAAGTTTCTAGTTTTTAACCCTGCTATTGAGTTTGTTTACCATATCTTTTCTTGCAATTTGGGGTGGATTCTTATCTTTAGACCATTGAGAATACTTTGGGTAGATTCATTTCTTTTGGCCTAGCTATGGATTTCTTATTTCATTCTTTGACAACTTACAGCCAACTTCAGATAGACATTTTAAAAGATTTTCTTGATGGAGTTTGGTTGTAAGTGGAAGAGTATGGAAACAAGTATTGAACTATGAAAATGTGTCATTTTAATATTAAAAATCTTCTAAGTTGGGTCATACAACAACTTCTTGCAAGGTTGCTAAGTGGTCTATTGGTAAACATGTGACATGCTGGAAAGAAGCTTGCATAGGGCACTGTTGACGTGTATTTTGTACACAATCATACACAGAATAAAATACCCAAGGGTACCTTATCCTCTCTTGAATAAAATCTCTAACTGCTGAAGATATCGCAAGGAGGATCAGTTAGGGTGACTACAATGTTCTTTTAAGTATGGTCTCTACGTGTGGATAAGGTACCCTTGGGTATTTTATTTTGTGTATGATTGTGTACAAAATACACGTCAACAGAATTGGCGCTAGAAGGAGGGCACTTTTTGAACCAAATAATCCGAAGGAACAGTACTATCCAGAAAATTTACCAAAAAAAGAAGAAGAATACATTTCAAACATGATCATGAATCACGATGGTGTTGCCACATGAGGGATTGAATCAAGTAGTGCAACCTAATTTGCAGATAGGCGACATTCAAGAAGATATTGTTTCAGGATTGAATCACCTAGTGTGGAACGTAAGGAGAAGTGAAGCTGAGTATAACAGAGTGAGAATCATCTTGGAACAAGAAGAGGATAGGGCTGAAGAACACCGAAGAATCGCAACTAGAGAGCTTCGCAACCAAAGGAACTTATAGTAGTCTCCGCAAGACCAAGACTTCACGTTGGATCGCATTGGTTCTTTGTCGCCCGAGAAACATCAAAAGGTATTAAGGTCAACACCAGGCATCAAGAATCTAAGTGAGCTCCAATTTACTTCAAGGTCGAAGCGAGTCAAGAGAGAAGATACTCCCAAGGAATTTGAACTAAGATTGGAAGAATCTCCTGAGCCATCACAAGCTCCGTCCCTTCAAGAACAAGTACAAGCGGCGATCCAATCAAGTATCCAGGCAATTGCCCAGACAACAAGCCAGGCTAGTTCATCAAGCCTCTTGTCAAGTTTTCAAGCCTCGAGAAACACGATGGCACACCGTGCTCCTCCTCCTCCTCCTCCTCCTCATGCACTTAACGACGCTACTTGGCTAATCAACAATCCATCACCATTGGAATTTGCAGTCTATCATGATATGCCAAAGAATCCAAAGCACTTTTGTTCCAAATTCAATGTCAGTGATTTCAATCGTACAGCGGAGGATCATATCAAGATGTTCGAAGATCATCTTCGTAACAGACAAATCGAATATGGAGATGTAGCATGTAGGCTTTTTCCCTACTCATTAGGAGAAGAGGCGTACTTTTGGTTCATTCATTTGCCTATAGGGTCAATTAGGACTTGGGACGCGATGAAAGATGCATTTATTGCCAAGTTTGGTATACCAACCACACCAGCTGAGTTGTATAGACAATTTGTTGAGGTCCGAAGGAGAGAACATGAACCAATCACTTCTTTCAACAATAGGTTCCATCGCGCATACACGATGTTACGGCATCCCTACCTCATTGCTGACCCAAGGGAGATCTACTATGGGGCTTTAGATCATCTCACTGCTATGTTTGTAAGGACACATCCTATCCCAAATGATCTAAACGCAGCATATGCAAAGGCTATTGAAGTTAGTAAGCACATGGGACAGAACATCACTGGACCACTACTACACATGGGACCTGTCGCAGCACCAAATCAAATGCAGACAATTGGAATGGCGTTAGCTAACCAGACTCCAGTCATGAATCCGATTCCACAAGCAACATATCCGAGCGTGCAGCCGACAAGCCAGTTGGTCCTTCACCCTGGAGTTCCAATTTCACAAGCTCCACCAGCACAACCTGTGTACCTGCAAAATGCAACAAACTCATCAAGAACACAGGAAGAAAAGGACGAAATGAAAGAGTTGATTGAACAAGTCAAGAAACTGTCAACCGAAGTAACTCATCTAAGAAATCAGAATAATCAACTCCAAAGCATGCAGAGGGCCAACCACGACCAGCATACAAATAATCAAAATTTCCAAGGAAACAACAATCAAGGTTTCAGGAATAATTATCAGGGAAATAATAACCAAGGCTTTCAGAGGAGACCATGGAATACGGCTCCCAATAATGGAAATGTGGTGACGCCACTAGATAACCCACCAAATTCTCAGAACCAAGAGAATCCTCCTACCAGTAAAGTGTTTCTAGCAGAGGCGGCCTTGTCCAGTTGGTGTAGACTCCACAATACGAACCAACATTCTGAGTTGCAGTGTCCTGAGTTCAAAATCGCAGCCGACATATTCCAGCAAGAGATGCGTAGTAATGATCCACCTAAAAATCCACCAACAACTGGATATGAAATGGTCCCAACTACACGGTATGATCAAGCCATGATTGTGGAAAGCTACAGATATTCACGAGAAGAAGATAATCAAGCTCAAAATGGGAGATTTCCACCAGAATCTGCTAACAGACCAATGGTACCTCCAGGTTCCCAGTTCCCACCTGCATCCGCAAATGGACCCATTGAAGACTCAGAATATTACTTTCCACCTTTGAACAACAGTGTCCTAGTCGAGGGAATAAAAGAGGTATTCCACCAGTCTTCGGGAGGCGTGAACCAAAGGGTTTATCATAGAAATCAGAGAAATCAAGAACCCCTAACCACATCGATCCCTCCAAACAATTTCTCCACTCCTCCGGATCCACAAGCCAGCAACAATCCAGAATATCCCCAACACACGCAAGGATATAGGCAAAAGAATATTGCGCCTCCCATGGGCAATGAAATGAAAAGATTGGCCACGTTGGTGTTAGAAGAGCTCAAGAAAGTCAAAGTTAGCTTACCACTCTATGAGTTACTCAAGATCTCAGAAATCAAAGATGCAGTGATCAATAGCTTAGGTGAATCTAGTACAGTAAGGTCAAATGTTCAGGACTCGGCCAACAAAGCTCAAGCTACCATAAATGTGACCCAAGAGGATGCTGATAACAAAGGGCAATCCGAACGAGACGAATGCATGGTTCAGACCATAACCTTCCCAGCCAAAAAGGAAGACATGTTAGAAGGAAAGGTGTTACTCAAAAGGGGCAAGACTAAGAAAACTCAACCTACCATCAAAGAAGGCCTCACCACTACTCAGATCCTTCCAGAAAAGGAGATTGCCGTTAAGAAGGATGTGGTCAAGAAAGGAAAATCTCCAAACAAAACCGATCACTCAAAAGAAGAGGGTCTATTAAAGAATGACAATCTGAGGGTCAATGAAGTGAAACATCAAGAACACAGTAGGGATTCTTCAACCCTTTCCCATGGAAAAGATGAACCAGCCCCGTTCCTGCTATCAGTTAGAATTTTTGGGAAATTATTACACAATTGCCTCTATGATTCAGGAGCTTCCAGCAACGTGATGCCCCTGGCTGTCTGTCAAAGACTAGGTATAACTCCCGCTCCTACCAAAAGAAAGGTCACTCAGCTAGACAAGACAGAAGTTCCAGTCATGGGCGAATTGAACAACATTCACATGCAATTAGCCGCGGACCCGAGAGTCCAGAATTTCATAGACATATCAGTAGTGGATATTCCTAATTCTTATGGGATGCTCCTGAGTAGAGATTGGTCACGAAAATTGAATGGGTATGTGTCGACTGATTTCGCACACATGTGGCTACCATGGAGAGGAGTCCCAAATCAAATCAAGATCGACAGCACTCCTAGATTGAGACTTATGATAACCGAGTATGGGGAAGACAATGAGGTCCTGTTCTTAGAATCGGATTTAGGGACATACAAGCCCAAAGTAGGCGAGGTCCTGATGATACAGAACATACAAGATAAAGATGGTCAGCAAGAAGTAATAGAATCTACAGAAATTGTCGTCGAAAGTGATCAAGGATCCGATCAAGAAGATGATGGAATGTTTGAAAATTTCAGAAAGTTCGTACATAGAAACGTACAGCAGAGTGTGCAACTGGGTAACTTAGCATCCGTCCGAGATTTGCTTCTTCCAAATTGGTGTAGGATACATAATGTCGTCCATTCAGAACTATCTTGTGCTTTATGTCAGACCGCATTAGAACAAGTATACAAAAGAGCCCCGCAGACGTTGATTATTGAAGAAGTTCAAGATTCAGAGGTGGAAAGCTCTTCAGGAGATGAGACTTGGTCCGACACATCAACCGAAAGTCAAGAAGACCTAGAGACGGGAAATTGAGAAAATGCGATATGGACATTGAGGTTTGATGGATCTAAGTCTAAACAAGGATCTGGAGCAGGATATGAATTGATTAGCCCAACAGGAGAGACCTACCTTGCCGCTCACAGATTACAATTTCCTTGCACCAACAATGTAGCTGAATATGAATCCTTGATTCATGGGTTATTGCTAGCCATCAAAAAGAAGGCAAAAATACTACAAGTGTATGGGGACTCAGAAATAGCTATAAGGCAAATCAGGAAGCAGTATGTCTGCCATGACAAAAGGTTGACCAGATACAGAAATCGAGTCTGGGACCTCATTGAAAGTTTTGAGGCCTTCAACATCAATTCTATATTTAGACATCAAAATCAAGTGGCTAATTCCCTTGCACAAGCCGCCAGCTCTTTGATACCATTAGCGATGGACGGATTGAAGAAGTTCACAGTAGAATTAACATCAGTCCCTTCGGTCCCGGATAACATCACCAATTTTCAAGTTTTCGAAGACGACAAGCACATATTGGATTTCTTAACCAACACAGATGTCTTCCTAGCCCAGATCATTGATGAAGAAGAAGTGGGAGAAGCAGAATTTGATGCCGAAGGAGTTTTGAATTTAAAGACAAACACTATTCCAAAGGGGATGGTAGAACTAGAAAGAATTTTTGATCCTGACAAATTGAAAGAGATGAAGAACCACAGCATGGAAGGAAACATGTGTGACACAATCAACATAGGTGACGACATACAAACTAAGAATGTGTTTATTGGAAAATCTTGCACCGCAGCTGAAAGAAATGGAATCCTGAAAAACATGAGAGATTTCCCAGATGTCATTACATGGAGTTATGAAGATCTCAAGACTTATGACACTGCAATTATTACTCACACAATCCCTTTGAAGCCAGGAAGTAAGCCATTTAGGCAGAGGCAGAGACCAGTTAATCCTTTGTTGGAATCCCTGATATATCAAGAAGTTAAGAAACTGCTCTCAGCCAAGATCATCTTCCCAGTAAGACATTCGACGTGGGTCGCCAACCTGGTTCCTGTCAAAAAGAAAAGTGGAGAGATTAGATTGTGTGTTGATTTCAGAAATCTCAA
This sequence comes from Cryptomeria japonica, assembly GCF_030272615.1. Lineage (NCBI taxonomy): Eukaryota > Viridiplantae > Streptophyta > Pinopsida > Cupressales > Cupressaceae > Cryptomeria > Cryptomeria japonica. The sequence goes on from NC_081410.1 coordinate 434,177,389, forward strand.
CCGAGCTTCAGAAAAGGACAATTATCCGCTACCATCACTAGATGAAGTATTGCAAATTGTCAATGGGTCACAGATGATGTCTTTTATGGATGGATACTCAGGTTATAACCAAGTTCTGGTCAAGCCAGAAGATCGACTAAAGACTGCATTTACCACCAAGTGGGGAACATTTGCATACAAGAGAATGCCTTTTGGACTCATCGATGTCGGGGCCACATTTCAGAGAGCCATGGATATCGCTTTCAGGGACTTGATTGGAAAATGCATTATTATATATATGGATGATATCACAGTTTTCTCCAGGCAAAGAGAAGATCATGTGGATGACTTAAGAAGAGTCTTCCAAAGATGCAGAAGATATGGTGTATCTCTCAATCCGAAGAAGTGCATATTTGGGGTAACGGAAGGAAAACTTTTAGGACATGTCATTTCAGAAAGAGGAATCTCCATCGATCCTGAAAGAGTAAAAGCTATATCCACTATCAATTTGCCGGCTAGTAAGAAGGAACTCAAATCGTTCTTTGGCAAAATTAACTTTGTCAGGAAATTCATTACTGGATTTGCTGAAATAGTCAGACCTTTGAATGAGATGCTAAAGAAGGATGCAAAGATTGAATGGTCACCACAGGCCAAAAGGGCATTCGAGGAGATAAAGACGGCAATCGCAGAAGCACCAGTATTGATCAGTCCTGATTACCTCAAGCCCTTCTATCTATATTCCTTCGCTTCTGACTACACTTGTGCTGCTATTCTCACCCAGAGAAGTGAAGAAAGGGACGAGAATCCAATTGCATTCATGAGCACCCCGCTGAAAGATGCAGAACTCAAGTATCCCAATATTGAGAAACAGGCATACGCGCTGGTAAAGGCCGTTAAGAAATTCAGACATTACCTCTTAAGAGCCAAAATTTATGCAATAGTACCAGATGCAGCAGTCAAGACTCTTCTCATGCAGAATGAACTAGGAGAAAGAAGAGGCAAGTGGGTCGCCATTATCCAAGAATTTGATATCGAAATCCAGCCCATGAAACTTGTTCGAGGACAAGCATTGGCGCAGACATTGGCGATTGACGGGCCAGGATTAGTCCAACAAATTTATGAATTAGAGGATGTCACTCCCGATGAATGGTACAAAGATATTGTGACATACCTGCTTAACAACAGATGTCCTGCTCACATGACACCCACGCAGAAAAGAGCACTAAGAATAAAGTGTCAACATTATATGCTTCAAGGATCTGTTCTATGTCGCAAGAATCATGAAGGGATATATCTGAGGTGTGTTGGCAAAGATGAGGCCAAACAGATAATTGAACATTTCCATTCCAAGTTTGGGACCGGACATGGAGCCAACCTCGCAACAGCTCATCAGATCCTGAGAGCAGGATATTACTGGCCTACGCTTTTCAAAGACACATTTAATCATATTAGGACTTGCCACACATGCCAAGTCGCAGCCTTCAGAGAAAGAAATCCTGCTATGCCACTGAATCCAGTGATTGAAGCTAGACCATTTGCCAAATGGGGAATGGATTTCATTGGTGTTATCAACCCCGCATCCTCGGCACAACACAAGTATACCATCACAGCTACTTATTATTGTACCAGATGGTCGGAGGCACAAGCACTCAAACTATGCACCACTGAAGCTGTAATCAAATTCCTGGAGGAAAACATTATCACAAGGTTTGGATGTCCTTATGCTTTGGTTTGCGACAATGGCTCGGCATTCACATCATTGAGATTCTCGAATTGGGCTTTTGAATATGGAATAACCCTCAAATTTTCATCAAACTATTATCCTCAGGGTAATGGGTTAGCTGAGTCAACTAACAAGAACCTGCTCAGTGTTATCAAGAAGCTGCTAGAAAGAAGTCCGAGAGAATGGCATACCCAATTAAGATTCGCCTTATGGGCAGACCGAATCAGGACCAAGAACGCATTAGGAATTTCACCTTATTTTCTGGTTTATGGCCAAGACCCAGTTTTCCCCATGCAACTCAGGATCCCGACCCTGAGATTTATTTAGGAATATATGGAAGACACGGATGTTGTTCAAGCCCGATTAACACAGTTAATGAATCTGGAAGAAAAGAGAGATCAAGCATTAGAAAATTTTGCAAAACATCAAGGAGTCGTGAAAAGATGGTTTGATCGGCAAGCTAAAGTCAAGGCATTTCGGATCTCAGATCTCGTCTTGTACTGGGACAAAGCACACGAGAAAAGGGGAGAACATGAGAAGTTTGATAAGCTTTGGAAAGGCCCTTATCAAATTTCAAAGATTTTGGGAGAAAATGCATTTAGGTTGAAGACTTTAACTGGAGAAGACATCCCATTGCCTGTCAATGGGAGGTATCTCAAACATTATTTCCAATCCTAAGATGCCCAAGGCCTTCCCTTGTACATAGTTAGTTTAGTTTGCGTTCGTTGTTTCTCGTTTTCTTTTCTTTCGTTTTGGTTTGCCTTTCGCTTTGTTCGTAGTTTAGGTGTTTTGTCTTAGGTTAGTTGTTTTGTCCTGAGGGGTATCCGTTTGAAATTGGGTGATTTTGTTATGTAACACTCTGACTTACCGCTAGATTGTTGGTTGCACTTGGACAATCATGAGGTCTTTTGGAACTACAAAGGGAGTTTCTTTTAGTAAAGCTTTGAGTCAGGACGTATTTGCAATGAAACAAGATTAGCTTATTGAACTCCCGTATTTTTGTCCTCCAGTTATTATATCTTTTCACACTTATAATCTCCGAGTCATTGTGTTTCCAGGCAAAGCTGTGATCGGTGAAAAAATCTAAAATCTGACTTCAGCGCCACCGCAATCCTCAAACCCTGGTGAGCTTCACTACTCACAAGCCAAAAGAATTGACGGAACTGAAAAGCAATATCAAAAGAAAAATGTGAAAATGAAAATGAAAAAAAAAAAAATCAAAGAAGAAAATGAGCTGACAAAGAAATATCAAATTGGCTAAAGGGAATATACGAGTAACTCCATCGGGGCTATAGACGCCTGGCTGGCAATGGAGCAATGTTCGTGAGCTTGCGGCGATAACCTCGTCGGGACTATGGACGGCGCCACCGCAATCCTCAAACCCTGGTGAGCTTCACTACTCACAAGCCAAAAGAATTGACGGAACTGAAAAGCAATATCAAAAGAAAAATGTGAAAATGAAAATGAAAAAAAAAAAAATCAAAGAAGAAAATGAGCTGACAAAGAAATATCAAATTGGCTAAAGGGAATATACGAGTAACTCCATCGGGGATATAGACGCCTGGCTGGCAATGGAGCAATGTTCGTGAGCTTGCGGCGATAACCTCGTCGGGACTATGGACGTCTGACTGGCAGCGAGGCTCTATCCAGGATGCTTTTGGAGTCCAGATAAACTACGTAGCTTATCACAGGGGAACCTGGAGATCATGATTGTCTTGTTGAGGGGAATTAACTCATTTGCACACACATGGGTAACTGTGGACTTGATACTTTGTCTCAATATGATGGTCTCTTCTTGTAAGTGTTTCTTAACTCCTGGTTTTGTTAAAGGAGGTTTTCTGAGTTTTCTTTAAGAAAGATTGATTCCCAAATGTTTTCCAACATTTCTCAGTGGTGTCGCCAGATGTTGTGACCATTTCACACATCGTCCCATTAAAATGGGGACCCCCTCTTTTTGCTTGGTTTTGCCTGTTTCTCTCTCTACTTTTAGGGTTTTGGGTTAGTGAGTCAGTCGTCTGGACTAGGTTTTGATGTTTTCAAGCCGGTGTCTAGTCCAAATTTTGAGGATTGTTGAGCTTCCTCTCGTAGGATGCAATTTTGAAATAAGATGAATCTGTCAGGGGGTCAAATGAGTTTGTCTAGGTTCAGTCAGATTTTTGAGTGCAAGTCCAAATTTTGCCTAAGTGTTAATGATGGAATTGTGAATTTTGTTCGGGTGATTTTTGGCTAATTTTTGAGAATTTTGATAATTGAGCCTGAGCATTGGAAATGGCCTAATTTTGCCTTGTGAAGTGACTGAAGTCTTAAAATCTTGGTACTTTGGCCTATGGAAGTGAAAGTTCGCTCCTGTCCCTCAGCCAGGGACCAGGGCGAAAATGATATTTTATGCATCTTGGTTATTAATTTATTTCATTTGTCTTGTGCAGGGTCGCCAGGAGATGCAATAATTGAAGATTTAGAAGATTTTTAAGACTCAAAATGGCAAATTTTTAAAGTTTAAAGTCAAATCGCTCCTGTCCCTCAGTCAGGGACCAGGGCGAAATGACTTACTTAGACCATTTTGACCTCATTTTGATCAAATTGAAGCGTCAAGGATGCAATGGAAGGTGAAATCAACATGATGGAACGCCAGGATTCAGCCGTTTGCAATGAAAAGTTGAGATTTTGACGTCAAGGACAAAAATCGCTCCTGTCCCTCACTGAAGGACCGGAGCTTGTTTCTTAAAATTCAACTGTCCTTGCAGGACTAAGGCGATTTTTGGATTGGAAGAGGTAAAGGAGGACATCTTTTGTCCATTGAATATAATTTGAAGAAATTTGCAAACAAGGAAACATGCTATGAAGACAAATCGCTCCTGTCCCTCACTGAAGGACCGGAGCTTGAAATCCAAAATTGCCTTGTCCTTGAAAGATTTGAACGATTTCGCGATTTGAGAAGAACAAGGGAGGTACATTTTACTCGTTGAATATAATTTGATTGTACCTCGAAGGAGAAAATTGGCCCTAGAAGCAAAATCGCTCCTGTCCCTCTGCCAGGGACCAGGGCGAATTTTAATGATAGCTCCCATCCCTCTCTCAGGGACCAGAGCGATTCCTCCACAAGACAAGTTTTTGGCGAAGTGAAATGAGTTTTTAAGTTTGAGGCAAGTAAAAGGAGGCATAACGAATCTATTGGAGATCATTTGAAGATTGCAAGATACCAAATGAAGCCCATATTTGCCTAGGCGCTCCTATCCCTCTCCAAGGGACCAGAGCGATTTCTTCTTAAGACAAATTTCCCACCAAGTTGGAGCAAGTCTCATGTTAAAGATAAGTGAAGGGGAACATAATGAGTCCGTTGAAGACAAATTTGAAAGTTGGCAAAGCACGAATGAGCTTATAAGTGAAAGTTCGCTCCTGTCCCTCAGCCAGGGACCAGGGCGAAATCAAGGCTATCTAATATTCCCCTCCAAGTTTAAACCACTCCAGGCCAAGGTATAAGGGGGCAATGATGTTTGGAACGCCTCGAAGAGAAACAAAGTTGCAAGGACCGCGAAGAGTGATGGAAATGGTCAAGTTCGCTCTTGTCCCTCTCCCAGGGACCAGAGCGAAATGTCTAAGTATGCTTAATTTTGAGGTGCCACTTCCATTTCAAATGTTCAAAAAGGAGTAAGGAACACCATTTTATACTTTGAAGGCAATTGCAAGTTGATACGAACAAGGATTAGCCCAATGAACAAAAGTTCGCTCCTATCCTTCAGTCAAGGACCAGGGCGATATTCATAAAATCAATCCTTTTCTTCCTAGACCACGCCAAGGCAAAGTTACACAAGGTCGAATATGTCCTTGGAAGGATGATGGACAAGGAACCAAACGTCAAAAAGTGATTAACTTGAGCAAGGATGCAAAATCGCTCCTGTCCTTCAGTCAAGGACCAGGGCGATATTCATAAAATTAGTCATTTCCTTCACAAGCTTCGTCAAGCCTAGGCCACACAAGGTTGAAAATGTCATTAGAAAGGTGATGAATGAGGAGTTAATGTTAAAAGTTGACAATTTTAAGCTAAAATACAAAGTTCGCTCCTGTCCCTCACCAAGGGACCAAAGCGAAAATGGTCTAGGAGGCATTCGTTTCAAAACATTGAATCAATCAAGCTCAAGGTTCCTATTTAAAATGCCAGTTTCAACGTAGAGGAAGTGGTTTTGAACGTAAAAATCAAGATTAAAAAGATAAGGCACTCCTGTCCCTCTCTCAGGGACCAGAGCGATGTGGTTTGTATCCCTTATATCTCCCATGTTTTGGCGCTAACGTCATTTTCAAATTGCATTAAATGCTTAATTTCGATAAACCTTGAAATATTTAATTAAAATTGGCATTTAATGGGTGTGCACAAGGTATTTAATTAATTAATTTTGCCTTTTAAAATCGAAATAATTAATTATAAAGGCATTTTAATTAATCAATTAATTAAATAAATAAAATTGGAGCGCTTGGGTTTTATTTTCTATATTTTACAAAGTCGGCCTCTATTTTTATTTGAAATTTATTTATTATTTGCCTATTTTCAAAAGTCGGCCTATGGGGGATTGAAGAGGTAAGCGCTTATATAAAGGGGAGGTATGATATCTCATTTCAAATCATCATTCAATCATTGTTGCATGCGATTTTGGAGAGCAATAGGAGAAAGTGCGAAATATCATCAAGAAAGGAGTACGAATTTTGTTGCAAGTGGAGCGAATTCTCTATCATCACGTTGGAGACCCCAAGGGTGGTGGAATTGACAAGAAAGGCGCCTTTGCTAAAGGAGGATCACATTGAAGACTTCAAACTTCGTTTTTGCCTAGGCGAATTTCCTTATTTTTGCATCTTTTTAGAGTTAGCTCTCAAGTGAGGTATGGCGAAGTCTTCTTTTGTCTAAATTTTGAATTTTGATCGTCATAGTCTTAATCTAAATTTTGAATTTCCAGTAGCTCAATCGTATTTAGGAAATGATAACTCAAGGACTTATCATGAAGTTTCCTAAATTCAATCTTTAATCTAATTTATGTTTATACATTGCAAAATCTATTTCTTATTATGAAATGTTGTGTAGGTGTTACAATGGCGACCCCAAAGGCGGGAGCATCCACCAGTCGTCCAGCTCTCATGAAGGAATATCAAAAGAGCGAAGAATTGGAGACCAAGATCGTGTCTAAGTGGAGCAACATTGGAGATACTAACTTGGGGAACTTCAGTACGAAGAAGTTTCGAGAGGTCCCTTACATTGGCAAGCCGTCACCTGTCGCAAGGAGAATAATTGAAAGTGGCATTATCAAGGCAGTCGGCTTCCCTCCAGCAATCCAGTGCCATGAGTTGATGATCGAGTGTGCTCGCCATTATGATCCACAGTCCAGATCGATAGTGTCCAAGGAAGGAGACACTTTTGCTTATCTTTCAGAGGAAGCTATCAGTGAAGCTCTTCACTTGCCAGAACATAAAGATATGATTTATAAAAGCTTAGAAGGAGCCAGGTCCATGTATGAAGATGATCCAGACACTTGCCTAAGCATCATCAATAAGAACTGGTTACTCAAGAGTCGTCCTCGCCTGAGCAAGATTCCGAACACACCACATAGGATCGACTTCCAGGAGGAGTACAGAGATTTGATAACACTACTCAACCGAGTCACAGGAGCCCCTCAAGCCTTCTATTTTGAGAAGTGGATGTTCTACTTCATCCAAGTGATAGTTCAGGGAAAAGGAACAATCCATTGGGCTAGAATGATTAGCCATTGCTTGGACATACAGTTAAGAAGATTGAAGGCTACCAAGTCTTTCCACATGAGTTCATACATCATATATGCCTTGATCAGGAGTTTTGAATATGCAGGACTGCCTCATAGAGGAGTGATTGGAAGAGGACCTGGCGAGGTCAGAGTTTGTGATTCCTATGTTCACTTGCATCATCCGCCAGGAAGTAACTACAAGTTAGTCAATGATACATTCACGATGAACATCACCAGGACATTGCAAGGCGGGATTCACAATCGGCTATCTCAGGATGCACAAGAGCTTGTAAAGAGGTACGGTGCATGGTTTATCCAATTCCAGAAGTTTACATATATTAGAGTTCATGGATGTCCTTCACCTCCCTACATGTTGCCAAGATATCCGACAGACAGAATAGTGTTACTTGAGGTAACAAGACAGTTGGCAGCTTATGTGAAAGCATTCAGACACAGACATGGAAATGGAGTTCCTGTGCCTATCATATTAGGGAATTCAGTTGAGGTATGTCCTAATGCTCTAGCCATGGATGATGCAGAGAAAGAGTTAGCTTTATATTCATTTTCATTCTTTGCCTTGAGAGAGAGCTTTGATCCATATGGGTATATAGAGGAGACAGTCGGAAGAAAATATAAGCATGAGTTTCAGATAGAAGACTTTGTGATGAATCTCTTGGATGACCTTGAAGTGAAAAGAAAGATGCATTCTAGATTGCCTTTAGACTTCATCAGGAAATGCAAGATTTACAGAGTGGCCGACCAAGCTCAGGATAGTGGCAGACATCTCCAATCATCTTATGATCGAGAAAGCAAATCAGTGAGGCTAGATTGGAATGAACCCGAGGTTGTGGATCTAGATGCTTTGATGGCTCCAGTCTTGTCTTGTACTCGCAGATGGGTTGATGTGCAGCATCAGAAGTTGAGAGAGCAAGGCATATCTATGACTTTCACTTTGGAAGAAAGACCAGTTGAAGGAGGAGCAAGTGTAAGTGAGGGTAATCCTAATCCCAGAAATGCAAGCGGAGGCAACCTTCGAAGCGTAAGTGAGGGCAATCCCCATCCAAGAGGCTCGAAGAGGAAAGAGAGACCTGAGAAAAGAGAATCTTCCAAGAAGAAGCAAGAGGCCAACCGAGATCGTTCATCCGGCACATCTTCTCGACCTGAGAAGAGGACACTTGAGATAGAGGAGTCTATGGAATCAATGGTACAGAACGATAAAGAAGGACAGGCACCTCGAAGGTCACCAAGTGGGTCTCTCCAAGCTAATGAGCTACATGAAGATAAGGAAGATAATGAAGTAACATCTCCTCTCAGAGAAGAAGAAACATTGCCTAAGGAGATACAGGTTAAAGAAACAAGATCAGCCATCCCAGATTGGTTAAAGGAAAGACTTACAAGGGTGATTGTGATCGAAGACGAAGACAGTGTGATTGATTTAGAGAGCCTTGTTGGAAATTCTCAAGAAATGACAGAGAAGAGGAAGGCTACTAAGATGTCCAAGATGATCAGAGATGAGACAGGATCCAGGAAATTGCAGATAGCTACACCGGCAGTAGACAAGTATGAAGGTGAGATTCTCGCAGAAGAATATGATGTAGAGACATTTGAGCTTGGTCCACTCACAGTCGAGCAGACACTAGATGAGGCCACCGATTCATTTGAAGCATTGAAAGACAAGCTTAGGGAAGAAATGGAGAAAAATAGAAAGCTGGAGAGAGAGGTCGGTGCATGGCGAAGCTACTTCAGTCATCTCAATCAGCCTTTGGGACGTCAGGATCCAGCAGTATCTCCTATGCAGGCACTTCCCCTCCAATCAATTGGTGAGGCAGAGAGAGTCAGGAGTTTGGTCCAGCTTATGAGCTCTTGGATTGACAAATCTCATACAGTTGCTATGGAATTTGCAACGAGGATGATGCAGACCATTCACCGAGTTATCCAGGTTCTTGAGATCATCCACAACTTGATGATAACGGTAGCTGCCTTTGCTCATACTAAAGATGTTATCATTCCTGTCTTGCAAGTAATTAGACAAACATCAAGGAAGGTCCTAGTGCAAGAAAAGATAATGGATGGAGGACCTCATAGTTTACTTCAGTGGTCGACTTTACTCCAGATGAAGGAAGTTCTCTTCGAGGACATCAATACTAGATGCAATCATGTTGAGGAGGTTATCCACCCGATCCAGGACAGAGTGTTTGAAGTATTATGTGCTATTCTTGGCAGGAGGATTGCAGTTGAAACAGATGTGGATTTGCAAGAATTAGAAGATAGAGTCAAGGTCATCTTTTGCAAAGATGAAAATGTTATTACAGATGAGCAACGGGATCAGATGTTTGCTACCATGCTCTTGATTGAGAAAATCAAAGAACTTGAACCTGGATGGGACGCTGCTCTTCTCAAGGCTTTCGATCAGGTCATCCACTTGGAGGAACGAATGAAGAATCTTCCCGAGATTCCAATTGCTAAGATCGAGGGAATCGTGTCTAGATTCATTGCATATGCTAAGAAGGAGCATTGGAAAGGGAATAAGATTCTAGAAGAAAGGTTGTTATAGATGATGTGGCACCTTAATTGTCATTGGTCTATGTTTCCTAGATTTTTGTACCAAATTTAATATTTGGCTATGCATTTAATGTTGTGCAATAAAAAGGGAACTTTTGTAATAAAACCCTAATTAGGGTTTAGGTGTCATAATCTTGGCCATTGATCCTCTTTTGATCTGGACCGTTCATTGTAATTGAGGATGCTATATATACCCTCATTCTTTTCCATTTTGAGATTAGATATCAGCATTAGTGATTAGAGATTAGCAATTTGATTTGTAGCAAGATTGAGCTTTGAGGAAGGAATTTCAAACAATTGTTGTTCATGATGGCTTTGAGATCAATAGAATATTGAAGTTATGGTGTTTTATTGCAATTCTTATGGTTATCTTCATGGTTGTTCACTTTCTTGAATCATTCTCAATCAAGGTAGTATTTTAGTTTGAAGGATAAAGTGTTGGACTTGATCGTCGGTGAGATTCACTCTCCAAACCACTAGCTTCTTGCTGATTGTAGGAATGCCTTGCGTGGTCAACTGGATAAACTTGAATCACTTAAACCTTCAATCATTGTTGTATCTTGGATATGTGCCTTTGTGGTAGTGTCTATGATCCTTGATGAATTGAAAAATCATTTGTTACCTTAGAAGATCGCATCAATTTCAATTGAGTTGTTATTTTATGGCAATATTGAAGTTGGTAGAATCTTGCCAAGTCTCGTCTACATTGAGTCATTCTTAGGGTTAGATTAGACTAGATCTCTTGCAAGCCCTACTCTTTTGATCTTTTTGAGAATTCGTTTAGTTTAGGAAATTCTACTTCGGAAACGTAAGGCCCTTTGATGACACAGCAATCACAACGACCACTGGTGCTTATCCACACGTAGAGACCCTACTTAAAAGAACATTGAAGTCACCCTAACTGATCCTTCTTGCGATATCTTCAGCAGTTAGAGATTTTATTCAAGAGAGGATAAGGTACCCTTGGGTATTTTATTCTGTGTATGATTGTGTACAAAATACACGTCAATAGGCACTTACTAGTCAATTAGCAAATTCCAAACAATACGAATGGTTTTTATTGCTCCAAGTCTCCTAAGGTTTAGTACTTAGATGTTGCTAAAATTTCACCTCAATAGGATAAGCTCTATGTTGTTACTCGTACTATGAAATGCATGCTATCAAAATTCATTGAGGTAGGTTGACAAATATGAATAAAGTGGAGGCCTAGAATAGGCACTAGATGTGACAACTATGTAGGCAAGAGAAGGACAAATTTATTTATGTATCAAGTTGATGATTGTGATTTCTTTCGGTGGAAATTTGAAGGCAAATCTACCATTTGGATTTGCTGCCCCTTCTAGCCAAAAAAGTATTGGTTAGCATAACTAATTTAAAGACTCTCTAGGATTCCCATTCCTCTACTATTTGAAGTTAGTAACACTTTGTGGGATACAAGATCGTCTTATGCAAAAGAATAAGGTGTAGTGAACCATTGTTAGATAAGTCAACCTCTCTCAACTTTCTCTAACTCATTGAATATTTGATGACGATGATGATAGTGTTGGTTGGATGGGTATTTTCTAAGATGAAACCCAAAATAATTAAGAGAGGGAATATGGTTATTATTTCACATAGAAAAAAATGATTTCAAGCTTTCATGTTTTAGTAAGGGCTTGTCACCCATGCATGGGTTTTGTAAAATAATTTCATCTTCATTTTTTTATGTATGTTATTTGTTGCTGGGTTTGGCCCCCTTAATAATCTCCAAGGTTTAAAATTTGAAAAAGAGAGTAAACACTAAATAATTTGACATAATACATATAGAAAGTGTCGCATGTGTTGAAAATATTGTCATTGAAGTCAAGAAGGACTTCACTGTCATTGATGTCACAATAATTTGATTAAAGTTGAAGAAAAAGTTGGTGCAAGATTGGAAGATACAGAGCTGGTTGAAGGCATCGTTATTGACAAAAATATGATTCATCCACAATGCCCAAAAGAGTTAGATGATGCAAAGATAGAAAAAACAAAGCATAAAGTTGACAATGGCATAATCAAGAGAGATGATAATATCAATAAATAATGGAATGATATAATGCTATAGAACAGATGGATCAAAGTTCGTACATGAATCTGCTTGAATCACACGTTGATGAATGTTCATGACAACACTCTGCTTAGAATTAAATTAAAATAATATCACATGTTGGCCAACTTGAGATACTTAAGTTGAATGTTGGTCGACTAGCTTGGAATAGTTGCCTATAATGGGAGAAAGCAAAATCATGTAAAACGGGCCGAGTTGAATGATATTATTGACCGATTTCACCTAAACATACTCATGAAATCGTGGATGTTTATGTGAGCACTTACGTTTAACATAAAGATAAACATAAAAAGATGGAAGCATTATGCCATAATAACGCTTAAAATAAAAAGGGATGTGTTTTTTTTTTTAAAGTACTAGAAATAAACGAGTCGCCTCCCTTGAATAGATAAGGCCAATTTGTAAGGGATTGTGACTCCTTGAATAGATGCCTCTCTTGGGCATTAGATGCAGTATATAAAAGGAACATAGTGGAGGTTAAAGAAGTTTGCAATACAAATGCAGATCATTCAAATTTAAGTAGATGTAAAGTAGAGTTTAAGCAGATATAAACATCAAATAATAAAGAAGAAATGATTAATTGAAGTTGAGGAAGAGCATAATAGTATATTGATTATAATCAAATTCTGCGAAGGGGTTACATGTAAATTTGAAGGAGGAAGAGTATAGAATACATAAAAGTATATAGCATGAAGACCAAGTAAGAAATAAAGTATAGAATTATGGTGTGAATATATGAAGTAGATCAAATTGACCATCATCCATTGAAAAAGTGATGTAGGGGATGAGACTCCTTTTACTTCCAATTTCAACACTGCAAGCATACAATAACAGAGATTCTTAGTTTTATTAAATCAATTTCATAATATTAATTGCAACACAAAGGAAATACATGCTCATGGAATCTCAAAACAAAACTACTTTGCAAACATTTTACAAACTGGCCATCATGTGGAGTATCTCTTCGCACAGCATATCCATCTCCCTCTGCATTATCCCGTTCAGCCTCTCTTCAACAAAACAATTTCTCTACTCTTTCATTGTTTTACCATTCCGATTTCTTACGCATCACCACACATTCCAATCGAGCTTATTCTCTTTACACTTAAGTGTGGTTCCTTTTTATTTTCTACGCACTCATCTCCTCTTTCAATGCAACCCACTAAACTCTCCTTCCTTCCTTCACCCCGCACTTTCCTTTCTTACAGATTCACTATCTCGCACTTGACTTGATTCTATTCCTCATTCTCTCACACACCTCCCCTCCCCCTGCTTTCTTTATATATGTTTACAACGATTTATATTCTTGAGTGATGCATTTGATCACTATCTCCATGCGCGCTGACATTTGCTTGTCTGCCTATTCAACCATTTCGCTTTGTGCAGTTTAATCAAACCATCTACCCTCCCTTTCATGGCCTATCCTCCCCCATTCAATGCATATTTGCTTTACTCAAATTATTTTGAAAACCAATTTTGCAGTCCCCTTCAAATTGAATTCCCATTGATGCCTTTTAAATTTCCATAACTTATCTCTTACTTGGGCCATTTTTCTTTTCCCTTACAAATATGACCAATCTTTTGGCCTTCCTTGGTATGCGTTACATTATCTCTATTGTTACAAACTTTGTCGTTAAACCTACCAAGTGTCTAAAACCTTCACTACAAATCCAATTTGAACATATCCCATTTTGTTGAGGCATTATGGCAAACAATTAAGGTGCATAGTCGTTAATAACACATTTTGCATACATGATCCTCCTTATTTTCACATTTTGCATACATGATTCTCTTCCTTTTGACAGATGTGCATACTCTATTTTATAATTAATTTTTGGCATAGGTAGGTGGGATGTTGGCAATGGTTATGGGAATATGGATGTTGCCTCTAGTAGGTTGGTGCCTACGAAATGTGGGTGTCGATGCCTTCAATAGGTTGGTGCCTATGAATTGTGTGGATTGGTGTCTCTAGAATGTTGGTGTCTCTAGAAGGTTGGTGTCTACGAAGTTTGTAAAAGAGTTTTATATAAGAAATATTTTGTTGTGGCTTTCTCCCATAAGGATTTCCACATAAATTGTGTCCTTGTTTTTTATTAAGAAAGTTGGCCCTTAATACAATAGCCTGTAGGCAGCAAGAGACAACAAAATAGGGGTGCAAACCCCAAACAAAACAAGATCGGACAGGCCAAAAGAAAGCATGTCAAACCTGCAACAACCCAAAAACCAAATCAAGAATAGGGAGGAACACCCAAACCATGACAAGGAGGATTTTGGGGGAGGGGAAAGACTTCCCCTTCCGCTTACGACAAACCACAATCGAAGCAATAATGTCATTAGGACCATCAAAAGAAGGATCAAGCGAGGATGGCCCCATAGGGTTACTATTAGTAGCGGTAGCAGGCTGCTGGTGCAAAATAGTAGCAGACTGTTGCAAAAGAACAACATCAAGAGAAAATTGGAGCTGCAAAACAGGAGCAACGATAGTGGGAGCCTTGGGGATGGAGGAGGCCACAATAGTAGTAGCAAGAGGGTCGACAACAACTTCAACAACAATAAGTGGCACAACTTTATCTTGGGAGGAGACATCATCCTCGGAGGAGGAGCCAACAAAATCAAAATCAGAAGCATTAATCGTCAAGTGGTCGGTGGTAGCATCCTTCCACCAAGTAGCAACACCTTTGTGACGTGGAAGAGGGCAATCCAAAGCTAGATGACTCATTGAGAAGCACCTTTGGTAGCGAAAGGGGAGGCCTGCATAATCCAACGGTAATGAGTCCATGGCCTATCCCCAACCATAAGAACCACATCCCCAAGGAGGGGTGAAGAGATGTCAATATTGATTAAAATGCGAGCAAAGGTGGAGTGACCCATGGAAGACGTGACATCATCAACCTTCAAGAAGTAGCCAACAAAGTTACCAATGGCCTCGTAGCATGAATGCTCCCTAAAATGAAGGGGAAGATTAGGAAGGCAAACCCAAATCGGACGCACATTAAGTGGTTCAGTAAGAGGGTTAAAAGAAGTTGTCCATGGCTTAGTAAAGAGAGACTGAACTCCCCAAGCTCACAAATTGCCCAACACCAAGTCACGATCAGAGGAAGAAGCAAAGGAAGCAATGAAAAAGCCCTTAGCACAAGGAAAAAGCTCTACAATCGATGTTATTGTGATTGTTAAGTTGAAAAGTAAATGATTGTATTATATTGATTCACCCCCATGCCCCCCTGCCCCTACTCCCTCCCCCTCCCCTTGCCAACCCCATTTCTTAGTATAATTTTGTACTCATGAATTGGTATCAAAGCTTGTTCCTTTGAAGTATAGCTTAATCGCTAGAATAAAGATCTTAAGAGAACACATGACAATAGAAACAAGGAATGATATTTTGGAAAGTGAAGATGACTTTGTAGAAGCAAAAGAAGAGATAGATTTGGAAGAATAATATGATGAAAATGAAGGAGAAGTAGATCTTGAAGAACTAATTTGCACTCTAAGTGAAATAAGGAAACTTGGAAAGAAGAATTTGAAGCAGATATTATAGATGCAAGAGGAATGTGAATCTAAGCCAAAACTATCACAAAGCCTCAAGGACTAAAAAAAATGGCTATCAATTTGAAAACTCAAATTGAAGAGGAAAAATAATGAAGCAAAAAGTGAGAATTCAATTAAAAGCAAAAGAAAAAATAGTGAGGAATTGGAGAAAACAAGTGCTCAATAGAGCAATGTTGGAAATACTAGTATTATTGATGTCAAAGGTGAGATTGATATGGATAAATTGTCATTGATGTGATTTGATTTACATATATATATAAATCAAATTTGATGTCCAAAACAAATGGTGGGTGATATAATAAAAAAGCAATACTAAAAGACAATAATAGTATACAAACATATGAAAGGAAACAATAATTAGAGTCTCCAAACAACAATGATTATTTATTAAGTGAAGGATACTAACATAATAAGACAAAACAAAGTTGTTTAATAGCTAAATGACTAGCATAAGTAGTGGTGACCATAAAGACTAAACAAGTGATATACAAGGATATGCCTATTCACGAAAAAAGATATATGGATTAATGGTAACACTTTGATTATTGAAGACAAGCATCGACCTTTATGAGGAAGCGATCTTACAGAGAGATTTAATTATTAAACAAAGATAACAACTCTTAAAATTATGTATCTCGGGTTGGCCAATATCCCTTTTCGTTGAGGCATTTTGGCAAACAATTAAACTGTGCAGTCCTTAATTCTACATTTTGCATACATAATCATCTTCCTTTTGATAGATGCGCATACTCTATTTTATAATTACCATCTAGCATCGGTAGGCAAGATGTTGGCAATGACTATGGGAACGTGGATGCTCCTACACCAGAAACCAACGTTTATAAGGTGGGACTTTGTTTGGAAGTCGATGCTTCCTAAAGTTGAGAATGGTATTGCTTGCTAAGTTGGTGCCTAGTTGTGGGGATTGGTGCCTCCAATAGGTCGGTGCCTACAAACTGTGGGTGTTGGTGCCTCCAATAGGTTGGTGCCTATGAATTGTGTGGATTGGTGTCTCTCGTAGGTTGGTGTCTACAAAGTTTGTAAAAGACATTTATATAATAAATGTTTTGTTGTGGTTTTCTCTCTTAAGAGTTTCCATTTGTAAATTGTGTTCTAGTTATTGAAATTGTGCAATTGATGTTATTGTGATTGTTAAGTTGAAAAATAAAAGATGGTATTATATTGATTCATAACCCCTGCACCCCCACCCATCCCTTAGTATAATCGTGTACTCATAAATTGGTATCAAGGTTTGTTCCTTTGAAGTATAGCTTAATCATTTGAATGAAGATCTTAAGAGAACACATGGCAATAGAAACAAGGAATGATATTTTGGAAAGTGAAGACGACTTTGTAGAAGAAAAAGAAGAGATATATTTAGAAGAAGAATATGACAAAAATGAAGAAGTAGATCTTGATTGCATTCTAATTGAAATAAAGAAACTTAATAAGAAGAATTTGAAGAAAATATTATAGCTTCAAGAGGAATGTGAATCTAAGGCAAAAATATCACAAAGCCTTGAGGATTCAAAAAAAATGATTTATCAGTTTGAAAACAAAAATTGAGGAGGAAAAACAATGAAGGAAAAAGTGAGAATTCAATTATACGCAAAAGAAGAAAATTGTGAAAAACTAGTCTAAAATTGTTTCCTCAAGGAAGGAATTGGAGAAAACAAGTGTTCAATAGAATAGTGTTTGAAACAATATTGTCATTGATGTCAAAAGTGAAATTGATGAATAAATTGTCATTGATGTGATTTGATTTACGTATATATAGATCAAGTTTGAATAGTATACAATCTTATACAAACCTATGAAAACCTATGAAAAGAAACAATTATTAGAGTCCCCAAACAACCATGATTATTTATTAAGTGAAGGCTACTAATATAATAAGACAAAACAAAGTTGCTTAATTAAATGACCAACATAAGCATTAATGACCATTAAGATTGAACAACTGATTTACAAGGAGATGCCTATTCACAAACAATGATATATTGATCAATGGAAGCACTTTGATTATTGAAGACAAGCAGCGGTTTGTTTATTAAGAAGTGACCTTATGGAGTGATTTAATTATCAAACAAAGATAACAACTCTTAAAATTATGATCAATAGATGGTTAAGAATACAAAGCAATGATTTGTATTATAGAAAAACATTGATTACATTATGAAGGTGCCAACTTGTTTAAAGAAGTAATTACCAAAAGCAATGATCGGCAATAAGGATGAACAATGACTCATTTCTTAGACCACAACGATCAGATTATGAAAGGGCAGTAATTATGTTTGTCATAATGACAATGCCTTGTTAAGAACAGATAGTCTCCTATACATTAAGCAACATATTAAGCTTAGAGAAAGTCAATTTTTAGTGTTTAACACTTTTAAGCCTAGAAATCAAAGCTTAGTGTGTGTGATTTAAGCCATCCACTATTAGAATGATGACTATATAATAACAAGATAGCATTATTGGTTCTCTTTATGGCATACAACAACTATACTAATGTTCAAAATGACAACATTGTGAGGTTAAAGCAGTTGTAAAACAACGATTAAGAAGAGAATAAAGAAATAAGTATACTATTGTTTTTGTTAAGAGGAGATTCTCTTTAATGAAAGGCAATTGATTATAGTTAAGGTAGCATTTGTATTAGACAAGGCTACACTTTCACATAAAGACAAAACATATCATTTAAAGGTTTTACTGAAGAGGTGTGGAGTTATCTAGAGTTGTCTCACTTTACAAATAGATGCATCCATTCTTGAATTGCCTCCCTCCAAGGAAGTATAAAAGATGGTTGTGAAATTTAGTGAGATAAACGTGGAGATAAAAGCAAGACTTATCAATTAGACATAGATAGGTCTACATATAAAGATAATGAAGAAGAATTTAATGAAGATCTTTCTCACCTTTTAGCAAACCTAATAGTAGGTGTAAGGAGCGTCCATGAGAGGATATGTATGAATATTTGTGTAGACTCTTGAGCATATATTATCAACATATTATTGCAGATCTATCTGCAGATGTGGGGAAGAATGGAAAGGAATAAAAGGAAGACCATGCAGATCTAGAGGACAATGTTTATACAAATATAAAGAAGATCTTGCAGATATAATGAAGATCTTGTAGATATTAAAAAAAGGTCATACTTATTTAGAAGAGAGAATTATGATAAATCTTGAAAGGGAAAATATGCAAATTTTTGAAGCAAGGTAGATACAGTTGTGAAAGGAATTTATGCAAATTTGTGAAGAGAATTTATGCAAATTTGTGAAGAAGAGTTTATGCAATTGTGAAAGGAATATATAAAGATTTGAAAAGATTGAATTGTCCATTATTTACTGTGAAAGTAACATTCAAGGTGGAAACTAATTCCAAATTGGAAGTTGGTATCTCTTAAAGGAGAGATTGGAGTCTCTTGTGGGTTGATGCCTACAAAGTTGTACGTAGATTTTATAAATGAGCAATATTGTGTTGTGGTTTTCAACCATAAGGGTTTCTACATAAATATTGTGTTTCATTGTGTTTTTATAATGTTCATGATTATTGATGTTGTGTAAATGATGTTATTGTGATTGCTTAAGTGTTAAGTTGGAAAATAGTTGTATACCGATTCACCCTCCCCCCTTCTTAGTATAAGTGTGTGTTTTTTGTAAACAAAAGCTTGTAGAATGAGAAAAGTACAAAAATTCTAGATGATATTATCAATAGCCAAAGGCCAACTTACAATAAGACTAGTATTGGTTATGAGGAAGGTCAAAGTTCAAAAGCTACACAGTTCTCAAATAAGAAGGTCAAAGTTCAAAAGCTACACAGTTCTCAAATAAGGGAAAGACAAAAGGCTATGGAGATGCCCTAAAAAATCCAATTAGAATTGAAGGAAGCAAAAAGAGTCAAGTCCCATAAAAACCAAGTATTCCTCCTAAAGTTTTAACAAGGACAAATTTAGGAAGTCCTTTTCTCTAAGGCATGCACACTTGACCAAGTTTCATAACCCTTTCCTTGGTTATTGATTTTCATGCAATCATTTTGGTCATAAGGCAAGATATTGCAAAGCATATGTGAGATATACTTATGGATGGAACGAAAATACAAGTTCTTATGGGTGGAAAATTTGAAACTATAACTCATTTCATCCATTAGTATATTATAATGGCATATGCTACAAATGCAACAACTATGGGCATAAAGCAAGATTTTGTAGAAGTTGTCTTGTAGAACCTAAATAGAGCAAGAAGGAAATAATGGGTAAACAAAAGAAACAACCCACTAAATTTTGGAAAAGGAAACAAGAGCAAAATGATGAGAAGAAGGAAGAATCTATGCTTGTGCAAACTGCACTTCATGCGCAAGAGGTATCGCTAAGTTTGTAAGGAGAAGTACGAATTTAGGGCTAGTTAATCATTGCATTATATTTTAGCTATGTGGAGAAGACAACTAAAAGGATGAAGTTTCATAGAATATTAGAGAAAACGAAGGCATGGATGTAAGTATGATGAGAATCTCTCTACCATTAATGTCAAAGCAGGAGAGTTGTAAAAAGAGGGAGAGTTACAATAAGGAATATTTATAGGAAAATGAAGAATGATACAAGAGGGAGTATTATAGACGGGGAGTTTTCTTTGTGAAAGTGCCAAGTTTCCTTTTTCTATTGATGTCAAAGGGGGGATAGTGCAAAATGAGAGACATATGTCCAAGTTTCCATCAATGACAAAGGGGTAGATTGTTGGAAATGTTATCATTAATGTCAACAAAATATTCGTTGTCAAAATATTGTTCTCATTGATGTCACAATGATTTGATTAAAGTTAAAGAAAAAGTTAGTGCGAGGATGGAAGATACAAAGATGGTTGAAGGCATCGTTATTGAAAAAGATATGTCATCTACAAATTCCTCAATGAGTTGATTATGAAGATAGCAAAGACAAAGCATAAGGTTGACAATGGCATAATCAAGAGAGACGATAATGTCGATAAATGATGGAATGATATAATACTATAGAAGAAATTAGATGATCAAAGTTCATACATGAATCTACTCTAGTCACATGTTGATGAATGTTTGTGACAACACTCTACCTAGAATTAAATTAAAATAATATCATATGTTGGCTAACCTGAGATACCTAACTTGAATGTTGGTGGACTACCTTAGAATAGTCACCTATAATGGTGCAAAGTAAAGTCATATTGAATGGGCCGACTTGAATGATATTATTAACCAACTTTACCTTAACATATTCATATGAAATCGTGGATGTTTATGAGAGAACTTATGTTTAACATTAAGATAAATACAAAAATATGGCAACGCTCAGACTATAATAATGTTAAAATTAAAAAAAGGGGGTGTGTTTTTGTTTAAAGAGTATTAGAAATAAACGAGTCACCTCCTTTGAATAGATAAGGCCAACTTGTAGGGGATTGTGGCTCCTTTAATAGATGCCTCTCTTGAGAATTAGATGAGGTATACAAAAGGAACATAGTGGAGGTTAAAGATGTATGCAATACAAATGAAGATCATTAAGATTTAAGCAGAAGTCAAGTAGAGTTTAAGAATGAGATAGAAGCATGGAATAGTGAAGAACATATGAATAACCGAAGTTGAGGAAGAGTTTAACAACAAATTGATGTTAAACAGACTTTGTGAAGGGTTACATATAGATTTGAAGGAGTAAGAGTATAGAATACACAAAAGTATATAGCATGAAGACCAAGTAAAAAATAAAGTTGTAGCATCCTAAAATTGTACCTCTCAATTTTCGATCACATTTGGGTCTTCGCCTTAGTGTTTGCGCCCCTCGGCCTGATCAGAGACCTGATTATGCTCACACATGTCAAAAACACCATTTAGCTCAAAGGTGCACTGAATTGCCAACTTGATCCTGCCCCAAAATAGGGCAGGACCAGGGCGTGGCGCCATGGTCGTCCCTAAAGGGGACCTAAATTAGAACCCTTGGCCCATCTCAAATTTGAGCGAGAAACACCCCTCTATGTCAGCTCATGTCAAAAAATTAAGTAATTCATCCTACTGGAAAGTATTTAAGAGGGATTTCTTCTCTCATTTGAGAGATGAGGAGGAAAATTCAAGAGGTCTACAAGCATTCAAGCATTCAAGAGCAATTGAGCATTTCCAGTCTTCCTTCAAGCTTTGGAGCCGCAATAGAGTCAATATTTCAAGCATTGAAGAGGAGATCATCATTCTAATTCATGAAGTCATAATTCCATGTGGAGGCAAGACAAACTTCACAAGGAGGCAAACCTTATTCCCAACGCATTTCCCTTTCCTTCTGTGTGCAAGTTGCAGGTGTGCAGTTGTACTTATGGAATTAAGCTTTATTTGCAGAGATGGAAAAACCCTTTTCGATGCACGAAAAGTTCGAAGGACCAAGAGGGTGGGCATCTTGGTCCGGACACATGGTCCCTGCTACTTTTGGCAAATTTCGCAGAGCAACTCCGAATCATCTCAAACTTCTCGAATCCAAGTGTATGATGAATCTTGAATCTATAGCTCACTGTTTTCTCATATTTGTCTTTGTTTCCAACACTTAGTCTTAATTCAACTAGTCAACTTACAAAAGAGGGTCAAGCATATTTCATTTTAGTCAATCTACTTAGTATTCAATCCTAATCTGATCAGTGACTGAATCTGGTGGATTTACCCTCTCTTTTGAATGCAAAGGCATCAACTCCCCCAAGCGAAAATAGGTGATTTGGTGATTTCTCCTTCATTGTTGCAAATTGCCAAGTCACATAATTTTCCCCTTTACAATAGTATATAATTGTGGAATGAATATACGAAGTAGATCAAGTTGACCATCATTCGTTAAAGAAACAACATTTACAAGGTGGAACTTTGTTTGAAAGCAAGTGCTTCATTAAGTAGAGATTGGCGTCGCTTGCTAAGTTAGTGCTTAGTTGTCGGGATTGGTGCCTCCAATAAGTTGGTGCCTACGAATTGTGTGGATTGGTGTCTCTAGTAGGTTGGTACCTACAAAGTTTGTAATAGAGTTTTATATGAGCAATATTTTCTTGAGGTTTTCTCCCATAAGGGTTTCCACGTAAATTATTTATGCCTTGTTATTAATAGTAATTTATGTTATTATGATTGTTAAGTTGAAAAATAAAATATCTTATTATACCGATTCAACCCCCTCCCTGATATAATGATGTGCTAATCAACGTGGTAGATTTTTTTTCTAAGTTTTGTCATTAAATAGATTATTTAAGCATAGCTTGGATTTTTTGTTCTCATATGTGTAAAAGTACATGTACATATACATATATGTGAAAATTTTGGCAAATAAAATGAAGATCGTGATGAGTATAATGTTTGAACTTTAACACAAGTCAAAACTTAAAAAAATGAAGAATCTAAATTATATTTATGATAAATGGTAAAACAATTATTTGTGAGATTTCATGACATTTTAAATATCAATTTGTTTATTCATAATATTTGGATTCTTCCCAATTGAAGTGCATTCATAATCTCTAGACATTTGTTATTCAAAATGTTTGGAAAAAAATAAGTTGAAAATAAATTACTATTACTAGGAACAACATTGTAGGTAGGGTCTGGCAGGGAAGACCCTTCAAAGAATTTGTCCACAATAGGAGCAGACGATTATTGCAGAATAGCATCAGGAACAAACTCACCAGGAGCAGATCATTGATACAGAACAGGAGTAGATTGTTGTTGTTGAACAGGAGCAACACGAGTAAAAGCCTCTTGGCCAAAGGAGGCCACACTTGTAGCATCCAAGGGGATAGCAGAGGCCTCAATAGCAGTAAGAGGCAAAACCTCATCCTCAGAGAAGTCATCAACTGCATGTGAGGAGTCATCAAAATCAAAGGCCTTGATATCCAAATGATCAACCACAATGTCTCTCCACCAAGTAGCAACACCTTTACGGCATGAGAGAGAACAATTTGAAGCTAAGTGGCCTGTTGAGAAGCATCTATGACAGAGAAAGGGGAAGCCCTCATAAATATTAGGTTTATTAGTCTATAAAACAACAATTTATCTAATAAATATTAGGTTTATTAATCACACTTTTACTTAGCACACTAAGATCTTTGTATAATATACACTGGTAAGATTGATTATATAATTACAAATGTGTAGTTTAAAAAAAAATGAAGCAAAATTGAAGGTAAAGGAAGGGGTCAACCATTGATGAATATGAGAGATGCATGCTCTCAAACTTTGAAATAAATGATTGATAATAGGTGAGTGGTAATTTGAGGCTAGAAGGAGGTATACAAGTGAGATAGAAGGTTTTGGAGAAAACATCAATTCATACAAGCATTTATTTTAGTAGTATTAGATTGTGCAAGATGGGAAGTTTTACAATTGTCAAAGTTTCTTCTTCATTTGTTGAATGCATATGCACATATTTGCAATGATCTATGTAAGTACCCTGATATAGAAAAGTTAAAACTAAATAATGGAAAATTATGAAATTTGTAGCATTGTCTTGCCTTGTAGTTAATTGGTTAAAACTGATAGATAAATAAATTAATTATGAAGTGATGTTGGTAGTTTAAAATGACATTGTTTCCCTACTTGATCAATGTGCACACAATTCATTCATTCCATAATTAACTACATGTACACATGTTCCTCACCATGCTATAATTAATTCATTATCAAAAACCAATTTTCTCAAAACATAAAATATTCTATCAAAAGTTTAGATTTTTTTAAAATAGAATTTAATGTTTTTCTTATTTGCTTTGTTTTTCATACAGTAAAAAATTCATTCTTCACATTACCAAATTAGCATTTCAAGCATCATCACTTGATGCCATTTTAATTTTCTAATTTGACCAATATTGTATAGAATCTTACATTGTTTGTGAGCTTACTTCTCATGTGCTTCAAGTGGGGCTTAGACTGGTCAAGCAACTTTCATGAATTTAACGCTCTTAAATTATTTATCCCACACTTTTGCATCATCCTTTGCTTGTGTGAACTCCAATGTAAGTGTTTTTATCTAATTTGCGATGCTAGATTACACTTCTCTACTTAGCTTCCTATGTTTTCAAAAAAGAAATAAAAATTAAATAGAGTCAATGTGTGTTATTCTTTAGACTAGAAGTGTAAGTCCACTATATATTGGTACTCCATTAACAATTTCTACAACTAATTTTGTAAGTACATTTCCAAAACTAGGTAATCAAGATAGGATGCCTAGGGTCATAACAATACTTATATAACTCATTATATCATTCTAGAACATTCAAATTTGAAATTTCCTATTTCCCTCATGCTTATGATAATGGATCGATCCAATTACATTTTGAAGTCATCAAAATCAAATTGTTGAAAATTTTCAAAAGATAGAAAATATCAATTTAATTGATTTCCTAAGAAAATTGTCATCCATTATTTTGTCTAACAAGATGTGTTAAGTACTCAAAACTTGTTTTTACCCTAATAAAAAACAAAATGTGTTAAAAGTAGCTGATAGTTTCTTATAGAATTTTTTTAAGGATTAATTACTCAAGTGTTGCAAACAATAAAATTATTTGCCTACCCAAATTTTACAATGCTTCCCAAGGGCATAAAGTCTTGATTTTATGCGATTAAGCACTCGTTTGTTTGTGTATACCTTTTAGATCAACAAAATAAATTGATCAGATACTCCAAAAAGTGAAAGTTATATATGAGGGGAGGTTAAGTTAAAACACAAAACATTATGAACCTTACAGATATTTTTATGATATTTTGAACCAAGGGTACTTAATGTTCTTTATTTCATTAAGTTCATGCACATTAAGCACTCATCTATTTGTATATACCTTTTAGAACAACAAAATGAATTGAGTAGAGACTTCAAAGACTAGAATCTCTATATGAGGGGAGGGTTATAGTTCAAACACAAGAAACATAATGAACTCTAGGGATATTTTATGAAATTTTGAACCAAGAATGTTTTGGGGGTGCAACTAAAACATCCCCCCCCCCCCCCAATCGCAAAAAAACATAAAATGCAATTTGTCTTTAGGTGATGCAATCATGAATGAAATGCCTAATGAAAATTTATCCAACCATTTACCCCGACCCTAACATCTAAGCATTGAACACCTAACTCTAATCAAACATGAATACCAAATAGATTAGAAATGCAAGTCAATTATATTCCCATCCATAATAATTGCATTGAGACACTGAGCATTGCAATCAAGCCTTGAAGCCTTAGAACAACCACAAACAAAATGGTCTCACAATCCAATGCAATAGACTTGACTACAAACACATTCCCAATTTACACAAATTATAGAATTATTATGCAATCTAAGCATGATTGTTAATCTTTAGTTACTTGCCTCCACCATAAGGTATACACATTCAAATCCACATCAATGTGCTTTCACATTTTTTATCTCAATTGCTTTGATTAACACTAAAAGTAGGCCTCATGCCCATATCTTTAATTCTATTCTCTAGTTTAAACTCATGTATGGATTGAACTAATGCACTTTGTCAATTTAACAAACATAATTTTGTGACTATCTGATAGCAAAATATATTCAACCACTAATCCAAATAGTAAAGTCAAACCAAACTTGCTAAAATAAAAAATTTTGAAATGAAAGTAAACTAATCCCAAGAAAGCTATCATAACCACTAAAAATATGATATTTAAATATAAAATACAAATAATTGTTCATACATTAAAATACGAATAGTAAAACCAAATATACAAAAACAACAAAAAAGATATACATTCACACAAAATAAAGATTTAACTTTGAGGGAAATCAGCCACCATTTTTTAGGGGATTCATTCCTTAAAACAGAGAGGTTGTGATGCCCTCTACATTTCGAACTTAAACAACTAAAAGAAAAATCTCATTGTTTGAATAAAAGAAACACTATAGAGCTACAACAATTTATTTTTATTTTTTTAAACATGGCTCTCCCGCCTCTCTCCATTTCAATGTTGTTGTCAGTGCCTCTAGTTCAACAGTGGTTTATACTTCTATGGTGTTATCTGTTGCGGATGTTTGTGGTGTTCCCTCGTCCTCTGACTTCCCCCTCCCTTCCTCCTCACTGGGGGGTTTTTGCTCCTATGATCTACAGTATGTTCGATGTCGTTGTTGTTAGTTGGTCTGATGCTCCTCAGGTGGTTGTTGTTGTGGCTCCCCATGTTCCCCATGGGGATTTTCTCGGTGCAACACCCACGCCCCTTGGTTCTCTAGTTGAGGGTCCTGTTGCTATCGACTCTCTGGCTTTTGGTTATGCTTCTTAGCCGATTGTTGTTGATGTTGTTGGTTCTTTGCCCAAACCTTCTAGCAAGCGTAGCTTTTCTCGTGTGGCCAGATTTTCCACCCAACCCTCGAAGGGGATTCATCGTCTTCCATGTGCCAAATCCTCCCTTGTGGTGGTTTGTGGACAGGATGTTGTGGACAACATTGGGTTCTACCAACACTGTGCTCTTGTGTGCAGACTCTTTAGGCTCTGGCCTTCTCTACCGGACCTTCATCGCTGGGTAAGTGACTCTTGGTGGCCTTTGGTGACTCACAATATTGAGCTTTTCTCCTGTGCTAAAGGCTTTTTTGTCGCTTCCTTTACTTCTTTCGTTGATCGAGATTTGGTTTTGGGCATGATGTGGGCTTGGGGAGTGCACTCCCTCTTTGTTAAGCCTTGGACAACTTCTTTTAACCCTCTCACTGAACCACTTAATGTGTGTCCAGTTTGAGTCCGCCTCATCAATCTCCCTCTTCATTTTGGGAGTACTCTTGTTATGAGGCTATTGGTAACTCTATTGGTCGTTTCTTGAATGTTGATGAAGCTACATCCTCAAAGGATCATACTACATTTGCCTGCATTCTTGTGGACATTGCCATCTCATCCTTTCCTCTCCCAGGAGATGTGGTTCTATGGTGGGGGATAGGCCTTGGTCACAGTTGTTGGATTTTGAAGGCCTCTCCTTCCGCTACAGGAGATGCTTCTCTACGGGTCATCTTGCTTCAGACTGCTCTATTTCACGCCACAAAGGTGTCTCTACCTAGTGGAAGAATGTTATTTTTATCACTTAACAGTCAATGCTCTTGACTCGCGTCTGCTGGCTCCTCTCATGAGGATGATGTCAATGCCATGCCCCTCATGGCTATTGATGCTCCTACTACTCCTTTTGGGGCCTCATTTCTTGAGGCCCCCACTCCTGCTTCTCCTGTTCTATAGCCACGTTCTTCTATTGTTGGATCTGCTTCAGTTGTTGTTTCATCACAACTTGTTGTTTCTCTACAGAAGCCTCTTGTTGTTTTGTTGCAGCACTCTATTGACACCACTGATTGTAACCATGTGGGGTCCCTTCTGATTGATCTCTCTTTTGATGGACCTAATGACAGCATCGTCTGGACTGTGGTTGCTTGCAGGCGGAAGGGGAAGTCTTCTCCCCTGCCCCAAACCCCCTCTTGTTGGGGTTTGGGTGTCTCTACCCCCACTTGATTGGGGTCTTCTTTGTTCTCTAGTTGGATAGGATTCCTTGCCTATCTGACTGTGTTTGTTTCTAACTGCCTTTAGCCTGTTGTTCTTGTTGCCAACATCATTTCTCTTGATGTTGCTTGTTTTTTGTTGATAGTTTTTTACTATGTTAATAGTCAACCCCCTAGTTAATGTTGCTTTACTAATCAAAAACAATTTATTTTTATTTTGTTTCTTTCTCCCTCCTTTACAATGTCTTTTCTTATATAAAGAGGTTTAGCTGAACAAAATCCAACTTACTATTAACATAGAATAGTATAAGTTGGGAATAATCCAACAAAACCAATATAATTTCTTAATATTAGTTGAATTAAACAAATAGAAAGTTTATCTCCTCGCCAAATATCTATATGATAAACAAATATTTTCTCTTTTATTAAATTTAATTTCTTCATAGTACATATACATTTCTATTCTTCACAAAGTTTTATTATACTAAAATTATTGGTGAAAAAATATATTTTGAAACTATTAAATAAAAAATGGGTGAGGTGCATGCAAGTGTGAATCAATTTCTGTAAGATATTTCATACATTGAACAACAGGTTGGGTGAGTTGGAAATGTAAACATGTGAAATCATTGTTGTCCTTAATCTCATGCTCAAGGTATCATTAATATTTTCTATGAAAGTAAAATTGTTGTTGCGTAAAATTGTTGAACTTGATGACAAACTTGTTGCAACAACAATTTTAAAGAAATTAATTATTTATAAAAACAATAACTAAGCAACTTTCAACTGTAAAATAATAGAAAAAGTAATAAAAAAATAGAATAAATACCTCCTAACTTAGCATATTGTATGTTCTTTGTGCAATCCTTTCTCACTTTGTTTTGATTATTGTTGGCATTTGCATGAAGATTGCATTAATGAAATGTTATGTTGTCATTGATGTCAATTAACCGGTAATAATGGTGTTATAATGTTGTTTTGCAACCGGTAGGAAGAGCTAGTGAAGGGAACTACAACCGGTAGGTGAGTTTGTGGAGGAAACCGGTATTGCTAAGAAGAAGTGAGATCAACCGGTAAAACCTACCTATTGATATGATAAACCCTAACCGATGAAGTTTGGTGAATTGGTTGTATTGGTTTATGATTTGATGATGAGCGGTAATGATTATGACACATATGCATGTTGTATGAGAAGAGTTTCAAATAATTTTTAGTGCATTGAGTTAACCATTTTTATCTTGGGAATGAGCAAGTATATTGCATGTAATGCAACCCGCATGATGAGTTACAGAGTTAGATGAAGCGGTGATCAAGGAGCGGTCGAGGCTATCTTGAATGATGTGCAGAGATTGTTATGTAATCCAACAGTCATACTTGAACCGATTGTTTGTAATCTCTATGAGAGAATTAGGTTTGTGTTGTGTTACCGACCTATTGATTTGTTTATAAGGTCGATGAGTTGTTTTGTTTAAGAGTTGGCAATTTGTACTTGAGAGTGAGAGTGTGGTTGCCGAACTGGATGATGTATCTGCAGATTGTGTAAAAGAAGATAGGAGCATGAAAAGGATCTGAACAAGCAAGTGTAGTGCTATTTAAACAGACCAGCAAACCCCTGTTGTTTTCTAACAATTACAGCAGTTAAAATCCCCTAACCGGGTAAGCTCTAACAAGCTTAGTGTTATTCAAATCCTCTAACCAGGTGGTCCATTAGCTTGGATTTCAAATCCTCTAGCGAGGTTACTCTTTACAGGGTATTGCTTCTAATAGGGCATTATAGTCAATCTCTTAACCAGGTGGTCCCTAACAGGTTCTGTTCTTAACAGGACTTATTGTAAAGCTTTAACAAGCTTGGCTCCTAACAGGGTGAACTTCAGAAGAGTTCAAAATACTTGTGGCTATTCATCCCTGCCGTGGTTTTTTCCCATATAGTTTCCACATCAAAAATATTGTGTCAAGTGGTGAATGTTTTTGTGGTTATGTTTACTATGGTTGAATTGCTTAACTGCTAAATCCACTTTGATATGTTATGTTGACCGGCAACAATCTGAAATGAGGTTTTACTTATGTCTGTAAAGTATTTGGATGTTTGTGAGTTTCAAGTTGTTATACTATTAGTCTGTTATAACAGTTAACTGGTTTAACTTGACAGTGATATTGCATTTGTAGCTCAGTGGTTTAACTTGTCAGTTTAGAGTTTTCTTTGAGAGGTTGATTTTGAGATTGGTAAAAGTTTATATCAGTTTTCTATCTATTGATTCACCCCCCCCCCCCCCCTCTCAGTAGTTGACCGGATCCTTATTCTTTCATCATACCATCAATTGGTATCAGAGCTTCTCAGGTCCTCTAAGGTTTAAGCCTAACAACTTGAGGTAAAGATCTTGTAGAACATGATGAAGAAGGAAGGTCCGAAGTTTAATAGAGAGAACTACGGGATATGGAGCGATAGAATGAAAATTTATATCAAGAGTCTAGGAAGTCAATACTGGGAACATGTTGGTACTCAATATGTTGCACCTAGTGGGATTATGACTGATGATCAGAAGAAAGAGCAACAAGAAAACAATCGAGCACTGGAGGCTATTATCAATTCTTTGTCTAATGCAGAATATGTAGATGTCCATGGTCTGGAGACTACTTATGAGGTATGGAAGAAACTTGAAGAGATTTATAGCAGTGATGAACATTTGAAGATTGCCAAAGAAGAGAGTTTAAGAGGAAAATTTGATGACATGCGGATGGCTGAAGGTGAGAATATTCAACAGTATGGTAAGAGGATAAAAGAGATAGTTGGTGAGATCAAGAGTGTTGGTGGTAAAGAGGAAGATGCCACAATGGTTAACAAGGTGTTGAGAACCCTTCTACCGGTCTACGCTATCCGAGTTGCAGCCATTCAGGAGATAAAGTCAATTAACAAAACTAAGGTAACCCTTGACTCCATCATTGGTAAGCGTATTGCCTTTGAATTAAATGGTTATGATGGTAGTGTTCAGAAATCTAAATCTGCATTTAGAGCTTCAGTTTCTAACTCATCTATGAGGAAAAGTAGAGATGTCAGTCACAGTTATGAATCTAAATCCAGCAGAGAAGTTGATGATGAAGGCAGTTTGGTTGAGCTTGAAGCATTGTTGGCCAAGCAATTTCCCAGAGGTACCGGTAAATACATAGGTAAATTACTTTTGAAATGTTTTGCATGCAACAAGATTGGACACATTGTAGCTAATTGTCCTAATGGTGACAATGAGCACAAGCGAGAGAAGTTCAAGAAGTACAAAGGAGAAGGCAAAAGAGATTGTCTTATTGTAGTTGATGGTGGTATCACTGATGAGGAATCTGAGGGTGATGCTAATGAAGACATTGTTTTTGTAGCCATTAAAGAAGAGATATTTGATCAGAAAGCATTAGTTTCTCGCATGGATAATTATGATGATTCGATCACTGATAGTGGTTGTTCACATCACATGACCGGTGATCGGAGCAAATTTCTTTCTTTGAAGGAATTTGATGGCGAAGTTGTGAGATTTGGTAATGACTCACCCTGCATGGTAAAAGGTAAGGGAACTATTTCTCTTAATGGAAAGAGCAGTGTAGATGATGTCTACTGGGTTGAAGGACTAAAGCACAATCTTTTGAGTGTTGCTCAACTCAATGACAGGGAATACCCATTGGAGTTTAAGAATGTTATGTGCAAAATCTATGGGAGCAAAGGTGAACTGATTGCAACTGGCAAGCAGACTAAAGGTGACCTATTTCACTTGAATCCTAAAGCCAACAACTGTTTAATTACTAAAGTAGATGATAGTTGGCTTTCGTATAGGAGATTTTGTCATATAAATTTTGATAACATTGTTAAAGTGAGTGAGTCCAAGACAGTGAGAGGTTTGCCTCAGTTGGACAAACCGGTTAATGCTCTATGTAAGGAATGTCAGTTGGGAAAGATGAAATCCTCAAATTTGAAGAGAAAATCTTTTTCAGCAGAACATCTGTTAAATTTGGTTTATACAGACCTTTGTGGACCAATAAGGACTAAAAGTATTCAAGATGACAGATATTTTATGATCTTCACTGATGATTGCTCAAGAATGATGTGGGTCACATTCTTGAAGGATAAAACAGAAGCATTTAGTAAGTTCAAGGCATTCAGGGCCTTAGCTGAAAAGGAGAGTGGTAAGAAGATAAAGTGTCTGAGGACTGATCAAGGTGGTGAATTTACTTCTGAGGAATTCACTAGATATTGTGAAGAAAATGGTATCAAACGGCAGCTTTCTGCATCGAGGACACCACAGCAGAATGGTATTGCAAAGAGGAACAACCGGTCAGTTGTTGAAGTTGCTAGAACGATGTTGATACAAAGAGGTGTAGCAAAAACTTTCTGGAGAGGAGCTGCCAACACAGTTGTCTACACTATGAACAAGATATTGGTAAAGAGAGGTAAGGATAAGGCTCCTTATGAATACTGGTATGGTAGATTACCTAATGTCAGTTATTTCAAGATATTTGGTAGTAAATGTTTTATTAAGAGAGGTGACTATGTTATTAAGTTTGAGGCTAAAAGTGATGAAGGTATATTTCTTGGTTACTCCACCAAGAGTAAGGCCTACAAATGTTACAATAACCGGACACAGAGAATCATTGAGAGTGTTGATGTTCGAGTGGATGAGTATCCTGAAGTCTCAGGGGAAACCAGTGTGGAGAAAAAGGATGAAGATCCTTGCATTCTGTTTTTGGAACCAGAACCGATAAAACCTGAAACTGGTAAAGAAAATGTTGTTGTTCAATCGGAACAGGTAGATTCAGAAGAAATGATGATAATGAAGTAGAAGAACCTGAAGATAATGATCATGTTATTCTGAGGTATGTGAGACTCAATCACAATCCTGACCAGATTATTGGAGATAAGGATGCTGGAGTGTTAACCAGAAGAAGAATTAGAGAAAATTCTTGCATGATCTCTAGTGAGCCTAGAACTGCTAAGGAAGCATTTGGAGATGATCATTGGATTAAAGCTATGGAGGAGGAGCTTGATCAAATTGAGAAAAACAACACATGGACCCTAGTACCCAGACCGGTGAATAAAAATGTGATAGGTACTAAGTGGGTATTCAGGACCAAACTAAATGAAGATGGTATAGTAATCTGAAACAAAGCTAGATTGGTTTGCAAAGGTTATGCACAGGAAGAAGGAGAAGAATATGGTGAGACTTTTGCACCAGTTGCTAGACTGGAAGGTGTCAAGACTTTACTTGCATTTGCATCATATAAGGGATTCAAAGTATATCATATGGATGTGAAGTCAGTATTTTTGAATGGAATACTGGAAGAAGAAGTATACATTGAGCAGCCAGATGGTTATGCTTTGACTGATGAAAAATACATGGTATGTAAGTTGCACAAGGCACCGAGAGCATGGTCTGAAAGGCTTCATTCACACCTGATGAAGATAGGTTTTTAGAGAACCAGTGAAGACAACAACATATATCTCAAATCTAAAGGAGATAAGATACTGGTTAGTGAAGTGTTTGTAGATGATATCATATTTGGAGGCAATGATGACATGAGCAATGACTTTGCAAATGAAATGAAAAGTTAGTTTGAAATGTCTCTAGTGGGAGAGATAAAAAAAATTCATAGGCGTGCAAATTCAGCAAATGAAGAGTGGTATTTTCATCACACAGTCTAAATATGTGAAAGAGGTACTAAAGACATTCGGAATGAGTGACTCTAAACCAGTTGGGACACCAATGGTTACAGGATGTAAATTTTCTAAGGAAGATGAAGCCACATCTATTGATGAAAAGGAGTACAGGTCAATGATTGGGAAATTGCACTATGTTGTTCACAGCAGACCGGATATAGCTCATGCAGTTGGTCTAGTTGCTATATTTCAGAAGAATCCAAAGGAAACACATTTGATAGCAACCAAGAGGATATTCAGATATTTGAAAGGCACTATTGACTATGGATTATGGTATCCATATGCAAGTAACTTTGATTTGAAGGTGTATACAGATGCAGACTGGACAGGTAATGTTGATGATAGGAAAAGCACAATTGGTGGAGCGTTCTTTCTTGGAGGAAGACTTGTTTCATGGAGTAGCAAGAAGCAGAGTTGTATATCACAGTCTACTATTGAAGTTGAGTATGTTGCAGCTTATATGAATTGTACCCAAGCTATCTAGATGAGACACATTTTGGAAGGTTTCAAGATGAAGTTTACAGAACCTGTAAAGATCTTATGTGATAATACCAGTGCCATAAATATTTCCAAGAACCTTGTTTTGCATGCACGAACCAAGCATATTGAATCCTCATTTCTTGAGGGAAAAAGTGTAGAGTAAAGATGTGATATTGGAGCATGTTTCTACTAAGGAGCAGCTTGCAGATATCTTTACTAAACCTTTGCCTAAGACTACTTTTGAGTATCTTAGAAGTCAGCTAGGGTTGTACCCCTTCATGAGGTCAATTGAGCATGATTTAGAGTACATCAGTCTTGGAGCTATTTGCAGAATTTTACAGCAGGATTGGTGTAGAGTGGAGTTATTCCATAGGGGGAGCATCAAGTTATAGGTTGATGATGCTGAACAGTGAAGTTTGACATTGCATGTTTTACTTTCACTTTGGCATTGTTGTCAAAGGGGGAGAAGAACTATATGATTATGGGGAGAAGAATTATATGATTGACAGAGAGAAGATCTATAGCCAGCTACCAACTGAAGACAAGGAGAGTACATGGTAAAATGTAAATCAAGATTCCTATTCACAATCATAGCAATCAAGGGTATTGATATTTGTATGGCCATCAATGCCAAAGGGGGAGATTGTTGGCATTTTCATGAAGATTGCATTAATGAAATGTTATGTTGTCATTGATGTCAATTAACCGGTAATGTTGTTTTTATAATTTTGTTTTGCAACCAGTAGGAAGAGCTAGTGAAGGGAACTGCAACCGGTAGGTGAGTTTGTGGAGGAAACCGGTATTGCCAAGAAGAAGTGAGATCAACCGGTAAACCCTACATGTTGATATGATAAACCCTAACCGATGAAGTTTGGTGAATTGGTTGTGTTGGTTTATGATCTGATGATGAGCGGTAATGATTATGACACGTATGCATGTTGTATGAGAAGAGCTTCAAATGATTTTTGGTGCATTGAGATAACGATTTTTATCTTGGGAATGAGCAATTATATTGCATATAATGCAAACTGTGTGATGAGTTATAGAGTTCGATGAAGCGGTGATCAAGGAGCAATCGAGGCTATCTTGAATGATGTGTATAGATTGTTATGTAATCCAATGATCATACTTGAACTGATTTGTTTATAATCTCTATGAGAGAATTAGGTTTTCATTGTGTTACCGGCCTATTGATTTGTTTATAAGGTCGATGAGTTGTTTTGTTTCAGAATCGTAAATTTGTACTTGAGAGTGAGAGTGTGGTTGTCAAACCGGATGATGTATCTGCAGTTTGTGTAAAGGCATATAGGAGCATGAAAAGGATCTGAACAAGCAAGTGTAGCGCTATTCAAACAGATTAGCAAACCCCTGTTGTTTTCTAACAATTATAGCAGTTAAAATCCCCTAACCGGGTAAGCTCTAACAAGCTTAGTGTTATTCAAATCCTCTAACCAGGTGGTCCATTAGCTTGGATTTCTAATCCTCTACCGAGGTTACTCCTCACAGGGTATTGCTTCTAATAGGGCATTATAGTCAATCCCTTAACCGGGTGGTCCCTAACAGGATTTGTTCTTAATAGGATTTATTGTAAAGCTTTCACAAGCTTGGCTCCTAACAGGGTGAACCTCAAAAGAGTTCAGACTTGTGGGTATTCATCCCCACCATGGTTTTTCCCATTTGGATTTCCACGTCAAAAATATTGTGTCAAGTGGTGAATGTTTTTGTGGTTATGTTTACTATGGTTGAATTGCTTAACTGCTAAATCC
Source organism: Cryptomeria japonica (assembly GCF_030272615.1). Classification (NCBI taxonomy): domain Eukaryota; kingdom Viridiplantae; phylum Streptophyta; class Pinopsida; order Cupressales; family Cupressaceae; genus Cryptomeria; species Cryptomeria japonica. The sequence continues at coordinate 434,213,428 of NC_081410.1, forward strand.
ACTTTGATATATTATGTTAACCAGCAGCAATCTGAAATGAGGTTTTACTTATGTCACTAAAGTATTTGGATGTTTGTGAGTTTCAAGTTGTTTTACTGTTAGTTTGTTATATAACAGTTAACTGGTTTAACTTGACAGTGATATCGCATTTGTAGTTCAGTGGTTTAACTTGTCAATGTAGAGTTTGTTTTGAGAGGTTGATTTTGAGATTGGTAAAAGTTTATATCAGTTTTCTATCTACTGATTCACCCCCCCCCCCCTCTCTCAGTAGTTGACCGGATCCTTATTCTTTCATCATACCATCAATTATCATGTTTCATTTTCTTGGGCCATGACACACTAAATGAAGAGGTTAGAAGCAATAGTGTTTAGTGGAAGAGCACTAGTTATTGTTTATGTTCTAATAATTGTTCACTCATTGCACACCCAACCTCCCAATTACTAACCAAAAGAACCAAAAAATAAATAACTGAAAGCTTATTAATGAATTTCAAATGTACCAATAGCCACTCATTTTTTACCATTTTTGGAACATAATTGGCCCAATCGTGCACCTTTATTGGTGCCCATAGTGCACAAGTACTGGGACATTTGTACATAAGTATTGACAATTTTAAGTGTACAATTATTGGGACATCTTTAAGCAAGTATCAAGCAACACTTTGAAATGTGCACTTTTTGACCGTTGTGTGCATAACAGATCCCACAGCATGCATTGTTACTACTTAGAAGCCAAAACAATAGTTATAAGTAGTTACATCACATCCGAAGACAACCAAAAAATTCATCAAAATCTGATATACTGTTTAGAATCTATGGGTGCATGAAGTTAGCTATAACAACTATTGGTAGGCTTCCCCTAATATGCAAGATGAATCTCACTAATGTACCACCTATCTTTACATATCATCTTGTCACACAAGCATAAATTTAACTTATTTGACCCTCATGAGCAAATCATTTTTTTTCCATTTTTTTTATTTGACCTTTTTTAATTTATAAACTTTGATTGATGTGCTTGAAAAATATTATAATGCTTGTGTAAAATTTGAGTGATATATAATAGTGAGTTTGTAGTGACACTTCCTAATTATATGACATAATTTAAACTAAAAGATCAAATTTATTGCGTGAATTTTTAATTTTTAATTTTCCTCCTTTTATCCCCTTTATTTCATTATAAATATTTTAATAGGGGTCTATCCAAAATTGTATTTTCAAGCCACCTATTGTCTAAAAATACCCAAACATTTTCACCACTATTTTTTAAGTAGATGGTTTTTCATATATCTAATTTTGAAATCACCTATTGACTATCATCCAAAAAAATTACTATTAGATTTATTTTCAAAAGAAGGTTAAAATGAATCGATGTCATTAAGAACATTTAGATTCACTGACTTGCAACCTATGTAATAGAATTCACATTTAAAAACCTGTCATAAAGCTTCATATGTTGTAATTAGCAATCAGAGCATTATTTGAATTTCATTGTTCTCTTGCATATGTTCTCAATAACAAATTACACTATCCAATTGAAATAGCTAATTTGACTCTAATGTTTTTTTATATTTGATAAAAATGGGATTGAAAAGGTCCAAACACTTGTACAACAAAACGACCAATAGGAAATCGAAATAAGTACCAAGAGCTATTGGACAAACCAAGCCACTCAACAAGACATATTTTTATCAAGAGCACATAACACTAATGCTATTATCAAAAGTGCATAACCTAATACATTGAGCACAAATAAGCACAACAACTAAAGTGCATGAAACAAAAAATGCCTATGGATCCAACTTAAAGAATACGAAACCTAATCCTATTCAATATCACAATATTCACTCTAGTATGAGATTAGAAGACAAATTTGGGAAACTCTTTCTTCCACCTTTGTATAATTGTCAAAGTAATATTATCTTCCTTGTCCTCAGACCTAGGGCAAGGGGAATTCCCCCATAGAAGGCACATCCTTGAGCACAACAAAAATAGAGGAATGTCAAGCCAAGATAGTCAAACATCAAATTGTCACCTCAAGAGTGGGTTGAAACTGATCTAAATATGAAAGTATAGTGGACTAAGGAACTAAAGAAAAATGTTGGTTGGACTAACCAATAGGAGTTGAGGGGTAACACGAAAAAGACTTGCCAAAGTCGCACCAATTGCATGGGAATCCCCCTCAAGAACCACGAAGTGAATGGTAAGAAAAGTTTCAACATCCTAACAAGATACATCACCCTAAGAGAAACCATCAACCAAAGGATCAAAAGCATGAATACTCAAGTGGTCTTCACAAGCATTCCTTCACCATGATGTTGTGCCTTTGTGTCTAAAGAGCGTACAATATTATGCTAGGTGGGCAATGGCAAAGCATTGTCTACAATTGAAGGGAAGACCCTCACAATCAAGTAGTTGAATCCAAAGCCTAATCCCTATGAATGGGCTTGAAGATATCAATTTCCACCGAAATATGAGCAAATGTAGAGTGACCCATGTAAGAAAGTAGCAAAGAAAACTTTTGTGAAGTGACCAATAGCATTGCTAATAGCCTCATAGTAGGCCTCTTCTTAGAACTAGAGAGGAAGATTTGAAAGTCAAACCTACACAAATCTAACATTGAAAGGTATAGAATTAAGGTTGGAGGAGATAAATTGAGGCTTGACCAAGATAGAACACATCAAATCCATATCCTTTGAAGAGGCAAACCACATTATAAAGAAGCCCCTAGCACAAGAAGCTTCCATGAATCCAAAACCCAATTGTGTAATTGAAAAGAGAGGGCCCAAAATAGTTGAACCTACAAACCAAGCCCCTGCACTAATTAAAGAGACTGATCTTTAGCTCAATGAGAAGCTTCCATGACTCCAAAACCCAATCGTGTAATTGAAAAGAAAGGGCCCAAAATAGTTGAACCTACAAACCAAATCCGTACACATCAAATCCATATCCTTTGAAGAGGCAAACCACACTATAAAGAAGCCCCTAGCACAAGAAAAGAGACTAATCTTTCCCTCAATGAGAATCTTCCATGAATCAAAAACCCAATCATGTAATTGAAAAGAGAGGGCCCAAAATAGTTGAACCTACAAACCAAGCCCCTGCACTAATAAAAACATTTATTCTCAAGCAAATCTTACTAGCAACCAACCACAAGGAAAGATTGTGCGCAAAGGAGGGGTTGAGATTTATCCCATAGAGGGTGTGAAGAATCCCCAAAACCCACAATGGCTACCTAGGATTACTAACAACCGATAACAGAAGCTAAAAACTCAAACAATGAAGTAGAAACCCTGGAGTTCATGGCTCCATTACTAATCCCAAAAACCAACACCAACACCAATAGGGGCATAACAGTCAAACATAAAAATGTTCATTGAATTGGCATGAGCAAGGGGTTTTTCCTTTGAATTGACAAGAGGTAGCACATCTCCCACAAGGCATCCTAAACTACACCACCAACCCACAAAACCACAAAATAAAAGAAGGATATTTGCAATTGTTAGGATTAAGCACAATAGCAAGGGAGATGTCAAGTCATGACAAAAACAAAACCATAGTTTGTAATGTAACATTGTCGCCCAAAAGAAGGGTGGACAAACCTCCAACTGAAGCCACCTCTTCCACAAACGCATGCAAACCAACAATCACAACGAAGAGTGGTAAGAAAAAAATTGAAATTTCAAAGGTTTTTGTGGCAAGCAAAAGTTCAACCATTGTGCTCTAACGTTGGTGTTAGATAGTTGATGTTGAAGATGCATAGTTGTTTAAGATATACAACTGTAAGGAATGTGATGCTACTCAACTTATGCAATTAATTTAAACATGGATTGAAAACATTAATATATCATAAAATAATAAAATTAGACACCCAAAAAATCAATGTTCAAATTATAATCTTTAATGCAAATTGTACGATGGCATATTTAGAAAACTAATCTTGAACCTTATTGCCCAACCATAAGCAAAGATTCACGAAGAGTCCAACATCGTATCAAGAGACCTCAAGAAATGCACAAACATAAAACAAACATAAACAAATAAACCTATGTGTTCAAGAGACGCTTGATACTCTTGTTCTCCTATCTACCAAGATCTTGCATGATAACTGGTTGCTCTCATATTTGTAGCACAACACACAAGAAGCTATGGAAGAATGGATTTGGTTGATTGATAGAAATAATGATTTGAAAATATGAAGATTTGATATGAGATCTCAAAATACCATGAAGACATTCAATTTTCAAATAAGTGAGCGAGCCAAAAGTGAGAGCGAAAATGGATAAAAGAGAGATAGATAAGCATTTGTCCCACACTTGTTAAATAAATGTGATTGGTGAAGGATGAAGGTGATAAATTAAATGAGTTTATGAAATGGTTAAGATTAAAGGAGAATGGATAAAATGAATTTATGAAAGGGAATAGAAAGAGTTTAATAAGCTAGATAAATAAACATGTAAATTTATTTAAATAATAAACAAAAAAATTAATGAATTAACTATAATATCTATTTAATTAATAGAGAAATCAAATTATGAAGACATTTTTATGTGTCTACACAAATCAATTAAAACAATATATTGTTTTGATTACATAAATTCTAGAAAGAGCCCTTACAGTAAAATGATTTGATTTAAAGTATATATGAAATGGATGTAAACATGTAAGTCAATTTTATATATATATAAAGAGAGAGCGAGAGAGGGGGAGAAAGAGAGAGAATCCATTTATTAATTAAAATTTGTTACAAAACATTTCATTAAAAATGTTGTTTACATGGAGAAAACCTCAATCTACAAGCACATTTTTTATAACTACTTTTTCTTTTTTTGTCATATCAAGGTGATTCAAAAAGATATTAAAATGGACTCAAATGACTATTATAAATATAAATTGAATATTTTAAACAAAAAAAATTAAGTCCTTAATTCAATGCAATAATAGCCTACCATATGTATTTTTGGACATCTATTTCATATGATACAAAATGAGAAAATTTGATTCCAATGGACATCTCCACTATAAAGATATTTTTCAATCGTTCATTTTATGTCAAAACTGGTAAACAATATACATATTTATAGCATTTTGTTGAAGACCAATTCACTATTTTGGACATAACTCTCAATGTTCTTCAAATGTATGCAACTCCACTTGCATTGGAATGTAGGCTCAAAGAACTATCTCCACTATGAACAAATTCTTAAAAAATTATCATTTGGTCCTTCAAATTGTAATAGAACAAAGCGTTCTTGTAATTTTGACAACTGAAAAAATGCCACAAAAAGATTCAGGTCAATTTTATATAATTTCAAATCTGAATAAACATCTCACCATAATACATGAATTCATTACTCATTTCATATTTAATCCACAAGAATAAATCTTATAATTTTATTAATCAAAATCATTGTTTGTAGATTGAATCTAAAGCTATTGATTTGTGAGGATCATCATGTTGAGTGATTTTTCCTTGCTTTTTTGTTTTTAATATGATATGAGAATTATTTACTCAATACGATCTCCCACCTATGAATACACACATAAATTTGGAAAGAAATCTCTTCCTAAATTTTAACAATGCAATTAGAATAATTTAATTTAAACAATACAATCTAGGAATACTTACCAAGTCAAAAGTTGGTTATTGATCGACATTCACCTTGGAGTTCCAAATCTAACTCGATCAAAATAGTATACAAGAATGTGACATGATCCCTCACAGAAGCACCAAAATAATGGGTGGAATTATGTCCTCTGTAAATTCAAGGAAAATAACCTCGTCATTGTCATGGCAAAAATATGTAAGCAAGCCACAAGTATTTGAATTGAGTAAAATCCCAATGACTTCAAACTAATTTGAAGATTGGAGTTGAGAATTCTACTACAACCAATAAAAATTTGACATTAATTTATTTGATACAAAGAACTATTTTATTGCATTATTTACTTCCTTTTATTTTAAAAGTATCTCACTTTTGTGTGTACATGTTAATTTTTGTTTTGAAGAAACTGCATCCATTATTTCACTAATTCTTGTGTTGTTTTTATTTTAATGAGTACAGTAAATATTATATAATTCTATGTTACTTTTAAATTTGATGTTTATTATTAAATATTAATTATATGATGTATAAATGATTGTCAAATTTAAGTTAATGAATTACATGGTCACAAAATAAGATATTGTCCTACCATTGTAGAAAACCTCTTAGCAAAATTAAAATAAAATAAACAAAATTAAATATATAGAAATAACAAAAAAAAACTAAACGCATTACACAAACTAAAGATCCATATATCATAGAAATAAAGTCCCCACCACAAACCTTTCTATGTGGATTCATTTCTTGAAAGAGTAAGGTGTGTTATCCTCTCCACAAACTTCTACAACAACTAAAGTAAGATCTTACAATTGAAATCATATAATCACACAACACAATTTGAACAAATTCTTCTCCTTTTGCTTTTATTTATTTCTTCACCACTCCTTTACAATATGTATTCTCTTGTATAGAGAGGCTTATTTCAACAAACTTTATAACAACTAGCAATAACAAAGAATAAGATAACTACATTGGTTCAAAATAAATCCAACTAAATTAAAAAAAACCCTATAATATTAGTCAAGTTAAATAAAGTCAATCAATTTCAATACTTGAGACTTCAAATATTTGTGAAACATCCTAATCTTCATACTCTTTTCTTATATTTTCTCCCTTAAGTATAGTTGCAAGTTAATATATCTACGTGCACGTGCGCGTTGTAACTAACATCACATATGGCACTAGAATCCTTATAATAATTGTTGCAACTCTAAAGGTGCCAATATTAGTTGGAAAGATGTTAAATGAATGGGATAAATTAGTAAAGCCAAAATAGGCAGCTAAGGTGGATGAGGTCAAGTTTGGATGCCCGAGACTGATTAATGGTAGCTATAGATCATTATTACAAAGGTAAGAATGATTATTTGCATGTAAGGTAAGACGAGTTGTAGTGACATATATGAATACATTAGAATACCCGGCAAAAATAGCATACTATAATTTAATGATATTTTATGCTCCCAAAATGCCATTATAAGATTTTGAGTGCCCAAGATGATGACTAATCATAAATATTGTTGGAAAGTTCATGAATGCATCTATTATGATGAAGTCCAATCAACAATCAAATAGTTATGTAATACTACATATGTAGCCAAATGTCATCGTGATTTGGACTTAAGGTCTAATAAACTTTTTGAACATGTTCACATGATAATTTTATTCTAAAGCAATGCCTTAAATTGGATTGTGTCCTAAAGTATTTAATCTTGTGCCACATAAAGAGGAGTTGCATGAAGTGTTGAAACTCATATCTTCTTGTACAACCAAAGTGGTGAATCTACAAGTTTCAAGAAGGTGCACACCCAATTCCAAGGGTAACTCAAGGTTGAAATCATTGATATGGGGTCGATCCTTATTCCGAGTACCTAGGGTGATGTACTACTTGTTTGCATTGACATCATCTTTCTATTTCTTTCTTCCTACAACCAAGTGGTTGAAATTCATTTTGAGTAAAAGGCAAGAGAATGAGTGGAAGTTAAGACAATTGTAGACAATTAATTTAAGAGATCTCAAAGATCTTTAGAGTAATGAGAGATGAATGCCTAGAATGTATAGAAGCAATTAAAGCTATCATATAATTTTGTTTATGAATGAATAAAATCAATTCATTGTAGGAAATTTATGTGCCATGCTTTGTAATTTATTGAGTGTTATCATTTGATATATGGTTTTACAATTCTAAACCTTTTAGCTCAATGATGCAATGGGAAGTAGAGTTTAAAGAGCTAAAATAAGTTGATGAGCAGCAAGGCCTGCAATCAACATTAGATTGGCTCAAATTGCATAATAAGGATTCAATTCACTATAATAATTTCAAAAAATGCATGAATTTTTAAATTGGCTAATAGATGATGACTGATTTTTGAGCTTGTTGCTCAACTATGCATTTTTTAGCATTCAATTGTCATTTTAATGCTTGTCACTTGTAGATTGTAGTTGGGATCCTCATATTACTTGTACTAAAATATCAACTTTATCAATCATTCATGCCATTATGATTCTCAAACTAATTATTCGATCTCTTCTTTCACTTAATTTAAATTATTTTTAATGTTAAACAATATTTATTTTAATTTTATTATTGTACCATTGTTATCCCAAAAATTTTAAAATCCTTTCAACACTCCACCTCCATAACTCAAGAAAAAAATTGCAATCTATGAAAAGCTATCCCCATGTCCCTTCTCCATAAAAGACTAACAAACATTGATAAACACTATGTGGAATTTAAGTTTAATGAGCATATAAGAATTTAACACGGGTTGTTAAGTTCTTTTAAAACCAAAAAAGACTTCCAATCTATCATTTAGAGGGAACAAAATGCAAGATTATCATTTAGACCCTATTAGGGTTAATGATTAAGCACATAGCTAGCAACTACAAGCTAACAATGTTAACTTTAGTTTGATAGTTATGTGGCTTAATTCAAGTTGTTAATCCTCTTAAGAGGCTATATAAATCATGTAATCTTGTCCAATTGAATATAAATAATTAGGTTCATCTCTTCTTGTATAATTTATATTTTTGTTCTTATTTGTTTTAGTGTAAAGCTAACAAAGTGTGGTTTCAAATGTGTTATTGTCCACTAGTTGAGTTTGTAGAGATTGTTATGTGAGTCATGGCATTTGATAGAAAATCAAGTATAGAGAAAATCAATTTGTATTGTTTAAAGAATAGACAACACTAATTCTACATACCAAATTTCTCAAAAAAGACAGTGACAAAAATGAGATAAGGTGTATAATTTCGAAAAACTTTTAAAACTTCAGAAATCCTATTAGAAAATTTAAAGTTTATAATTTTTGCACTTAGGAAGTGAATAAAAAAGCAATTAATCATTTTATTTTATAAAGAATAGTTAATGGAATAGAAATAGCAGCTTCAAAATTTAGTGAACTCATCGACTAACATAGCAAAGATAATAAAACAAAAGCAATCATTGGACTAGTCATGTCATATTTGATTCAAAATTGCACCTTATTGACCTAAATACATCATCTAAATAAATCTATGAAGAATTAAGTTATTTGGTTCCAAAGCCATGTATGTCAATTTTATGTTAGATTACATTTTTTAGATTTAAAATGAAAAAGTGGAATGGTTATATCCAACCAAATGAATGGACTTAGATGGCTTATAAAACAATCAGAAAAAAATTGTATGAAAGTAGAAGAAGAAATTATAAATGTTGTATTATCGAACAACTTGCCTTCAAATTATAATAGCTAGACTTTCACATTAAGTCAAATGTCCTCACAACAATTAGATGGTATGATAACTTAACACCTAACGAAGGAAACAAATAAGTTGGAGGTAATACGATGTGTTCCAACGACTCTCCCACTTCTTCTGGTTTGAATATCCTCTCTCCTGCCACTTTTGGCCTGCCTCCTTCAGCTTCTATCCGCTCGACTAGCTTGGCTCCTGGCCCGTTGGACCCTTTTGTGGTTCCACCTGCTTATGTTCCCTTTGCTACCGGGGCAGTGGTGGGTTCTTTGCTCCCGGCTAGAGAGACCCCCTCGATTGCCTCTCCTAGTGTTGTTGCGGCTACTACTCTCAAAGACTGCCCCCCTCCCATAGGTTCTACGGCCTCTGCTTTGGCTCGTGGTGTGGCAGCTCTTTCTGGAAAAATTTATTCAAATGTTGCCCCGTCCAAACCCCCACCTGCTGGTAAACGTAGCTTTGCTCATGTGGCAAGATCTGTGACTCAATCCTCAAAGGGGGTTTGTCCCCTCCCCTATGCCAATTCATCCCATGTGGTTGTCTATGGCCAGGATGTTGTGGACAGCATTGGGTTCTACCAACGTTATGCCCTGGTGTGCATATTTTCTAGGCTTTCGCCCTCCTTATCCGACCTCCATCGTTGGATGAGTGATTCCTAGAAGCCTTTGGTTACTTACAATATCGAGTTATTTCCTTGTGCTAAAGGCTTTTTTATTGCATCCTTTACCTCTTCAGTTGATCGAGACTTGACCTTGGGTAAGTTGTGGGCCTGGGGTGTCCACCCTCTCTGTCAAGCCTTGGACTATTGCCTTCAACTCTCTTACTGAACCACTTAATGTGCGTCCAATTTGGGTCCATCTCTCGAATCTTCCCCTTTATTTTTGGGAGCAGTCCTGCTATGAGGCCATTGGAAACTCCATTGGCCACTTCTTGATGGTGGATGAAGATACTTCCTCTATGGGCCACTCCACCTTTGCCCGCATCTTGGTTGACATTAATGTTGCTTCGCCTCTCCCGAGAGATGTGGTTCTTATGGTTGGGGACAAGCCCTAGACACAACCGCTTGACTTTGAAGGTCTCCCTTTTCGCTGTCGAAAATGCTTCTCTATAGGACATTTGGCCTCGGATTTCTCTCTCGCAACGACACAAGGGTGTTGTGACCTGTTGGAAAGACGTTGCATTAGATCATTTGACTAACTACGCTTCTGAGGAGATTTAGGATGGCTCGGGTGAGGAGTCCCAAAATGCGGTGCCTTTAACTATTGATCCTATTGATTATGTTATTGTGGCTGCTCCTTCTACTTGCGAGACTTTGCAACCTTGGTCTACGGCTCCCAATCAAGGCTCGGGTGCTTCTACTCCTTGATTTGGGTTTGTTTTGCTTTTGGTCTTGCAAACTCCTCTATTTGCCTATCTGACATTGTTTTGTGGGACTTGCTCCCTTAGTTTTTCTTACTACCTATGGGTTTTTGTTAAGGGTCACTTTTGTTGCTTTAATTATCAAAAACAATACTAAAAAAATGTGTTACACACACACACACACACACACACACACACACACACACACACACACACACACACACACCCTACTTTTGTTACTTTAATTATCAAAAACAATACTAAAAAAATGTGTTCTTCACACACACACACACCCCGATCCTTGATTTAGGTTTGTGTTGCTTTTGGTCTTGCAAACTCCTCTATTTGCCTGTCTGACATTGTTTTGTGGGACTTGCTCCCTTAGTTTTTCTTACTACCTACGGGTTGTTGTTAAGGGTCACTTTTGTTGCTTTAATTATCAAAAACAATACTAAAAAAATGTGTCCTTCACACACACACACACCCTACTTTTATGTTGGAAAGCTATTCATATGATGTCAAATGACTATTTCAAAAATTCAAATGCTTGTGTTGTTGGAGAACATGATGCATAGAATGTCAGATCTGGTTGAAGGTTGGAGGAAATGGAGGCTGGAGGGATATCAATCATCTCGAACTAGCTTCTCGTTCAGGGATGATACATTGCATGAAAAGCATCTTTTTATCGCTAGTCCTTTCAGGAGAAAGAGGGGGCATGCAGTGGTATGTTGGTTTGTGGATTGTTGAATCCACAAAATTGGTAAGTTGTTGGTCTATGGATAGTTGGAATCCACAAACTAGTTATGGACAGTTGTGTGTGGGATGATCAATGTATTTACCCAAACATGAGGAGATTGGGTTGATCCTGCTGCAAAGTTGGAAATTCATTTACCTAGACCATGAAGTTTAGGTTGACACTGATGAAGAGTTGGAGATTCCAGACATTTGCCTAAACCAAGAAGTTTAGGTTGATGCTGATAAAAAAAGAAAGGTAGAGATTTCAGACATTAACCTAGACCTGGAAGTTTAGGCCAAATGCTGATATAGTTTTGTTCTTGTTTCTCTTCATTATGTAAACCTTAAAAGGGGGTTGTTAGGAAATAAGGTTTACATTTAATAATCTTTTGTTTGTAGTTTTTGTATTTTTCATAATGTAAACCTTAAAGAGGGGGTTGTTAAGAAATAAGGTTTACATCTAATAAATCAAATTAGGTTAGTTAGTTGGCTGGGTAGGTCACTCCCGTAAATTAGTTTTGTACAGGAATAATGGCTTTATAAAGCCAATATATTTGATGTAATGATTGAACCGAATGACAATAATAATATAAGTTTAAACTTCATTTACAATGTAATTCCTTTTATTGTTATTTTGTGTTGCTGCTTTACAAGATATAGAAAGAGCACACATCAATGCCATGCTTCATATACAAAGGGGAAGCCTTGGCTCAATGCCTAGTCAATGGTACTAAACATTGGGGTCCATCCAAATAAACGCAAGTTTTCACCTAAAAGCTTGCTGCCCATTTGTAAAGTCTTGTGCCCTTATTGCCAAACCAAGAGTTACACATACCATGTTGTCTGCTGTCACAATCCTCTGTTGTGGATTGTTCTATTCTTCTTCTTGAGATTCAACCACAACGCACTCCATGAACAAATTTAACAGAGAAATGATCAACACTGAATTGAGAAAAGATAGAATAAAAGGAAAAAATACAGGGACATTATCTGTTATACATAATTTACCTGGGGTACAAATAGACATTATAGTTTGACTTTGATATAACCAATGTTCCTAGAAGGTACCTAACTTTTCCCTTTTTGAAAACTAATTACAAAAATTGGGTCTTTTAGACTGGCGATGGGAAGTTTTCTCTCATCCTAATTATGGATAAATACTATGCAGCTAACATTCTGGTTTGTTCATAGTTGTTGCAGAAATTTGCAAATTGAAACAATATTAATATCCACAAATGCACATAGCAGATAAATGGGAGAGTTTTGATTTGATGAAAGCAATGCGCCTATCTGATATAGAGCACATTCCTTTGAAATTTCTGATACCAACTAGATCATTTCGAAATATGAAGAGTAACTATAAGCTTCATGTTCGCATTATCCCCCCAAAACTTAGGAATTGTGCGACTCCTTGACTAGTTTGTTAGGAGTTTGTTGCTAAAATTAAAATTGAAAATATCTAAATTGAAAAGAATTGACCAAAAGTAGATCCGGGAAAAAATTTAGAATTTATGCAACCAATTTGATTTTCTGATAATAATTTTCCTTCTTAAAATTTCTGTTTATACCATCATACCAACTTGACCTTAATTATGCATCAGAAAAGCACATTGGTTAAATAAAATCCAAAAACCGTTATAAACAACTTGACCTCTTAAACTGGAATTGAGATTCTTTAAGACTCATACTTGCATTGCTTAACAGCTGTTGCAGAGAATGGAAAATGAAGCCACAATTATATTTATGGCCACAAATGACGGGAGTACATCAGTGGAAGAGTTTTCTATTAACTAATGTTGGAGATGTAACAAGTTAGATGGCAGTTTTATGCCTCTGATATTTGCTTTTATTGCATTACCCAACATTACACGTTGTCAATCTAAAATGCATCCACTTATCAGTCTTTTGAGGGAGATCTTATACGCCTGCTCTTAATCAACTGATTATGCTATTTAACTCTTAATCAGCCAGCAATTATTGTATCTAGTATGTACCAACTTATGGGTGTCTAATAAGGCCTTCTGTAGGCTGTCATAAAAGTTTCAGAGGATTGAGTTTTTACACCAAATTTTAAATATATAAAAGTTGGAGGCTTGCTGTCCAAGATTCCAACCATTTAATAGACCTGATTAATTCTAAGTAGAGATTTTGAGTTTCAAGATAGGCATATGTGGACCTCCATAGATTCAGTAAAAAGAGGTTTTATTGCTATCTTAAGTGCAACAAACTTAGATAGTTTGCCATCCATCTGATACAACTAAACTGGTTCGTTCTTATAGCTCAATTTTTTCAAATCAGTAATTTAACTTCAAAATAAAGTTTCAATGGATTCCAATAGGAGTTAGTAGACATGATGTTTATTGTGTCGTAATAAACTTGAAACCTCATCAGCCATTTTATGTAAACTTAAACTCTAAAAATGGGAAATACAAAAGATAATTCTGGGAGATGCAACTTTAAGGCACATTCTGATTGTTAACTGCTGCAAAGCTTTTAATTCCAATATGAAGGGATCTGATATGTCAGGTAGTCTTATAGGCTACGTTGGGAACTTAGAAATATCCTATAACAAGCCTCAAGTGTTCTAGAATTCATCTTTTTTAAGTCCTGTAGTATAGATTATATAACTGGTTCTAATTGTTAGAAGTTTTGTCATTGATGTCAAGTTTATTCAAAGTTTATTTGAGCTACCTCCCTGTGAGCTTGAGCTGCTTGAGGTGCCTGACTGGTTGGTTGAGGTAGTTACCTGCCTGGTTGAGCTAGTTGTTTGCTAGCTTGAGGTGCTTGGGTGTGTGGTTGAGCTGTGCGTGTGTCTTCATAAGCCGACTGAGCGTCTGCATCAGCTGGCTGTATGCCTGCGTCAGCTGCTTGTTAGCTTACTTGTCACTTATCAGCAACCTTGTCAGATTTTGTGCCATGTCACCCTTTGATTTTTCAAAGGAGTTGATTTTATTCGATTGTAGCTATATTTATCTTTTGTGTATTGTGGAGTTTGTAATGGAGGCTAAATGAATTTAATTCGATAGTCTAATTCGTAAAAGCTTGATAAATTGGTGAGGTGCTTTCGTATGAATATTTTTTGGCTGAGCATTGGGAAGGTTCGTGGCTTCTATACAAGATGAATTTCTTCTTAGAGCATCGTGAGTATATTTGAAAAAAAGGGTTCTGGAGCAAAGTTCGTGGGGAATCCCAATTAAATCCCTGTCAGAGTTGTCATGAAAATTTTTAGATATACCTTGGTTATATGCTAAATGTATAGGTTGGTAGCGCAGAGGTTTGACTGGTAACGCACAGCAGTTATATCCTTTGGAGTTACGCATTTTCTGCGGGTTGTGGAGAATGCTGAAATGTGATGTTTTTTTATGGAGCAACGCGATTTATTCTGAGTAGAAAATTAATGGTGCGTTTTTCAAATAAAATTTCTGGAGAATTTCTGGGCGTTAAAAATAAAAGGTGTAGTCGTGGTGTATTTTCAGAATGGTATTTTTGATTTGTGAGGAGCCTGATTCATTTTTTATTTTAAAGGGAGGATATTAGATATAGAGATACGTTTTGGTTGGCATGGTATCATTGCTGCGACTCTTCAAGCTCATAACGGAAGATCATTTTTTATTATTAAAGGGTGCTATCATGGGAAGAATTGTATGTGTGATCAATTACTGAGGCGTGTAACAATGATGGCATATTTCTTCCCTTTTCATGTCGGCTTCTATTTGTGAGCTGCTTTTTCAGTTACGCATGATGTTTTGAGCTTTCTGGAATATGATATGATGAAATCAGGTGTGTATTAAAAAGAAGGGAGGCATTTGTGATCTTGATGTTGGAGAACTTTTGCTGGAAGTGTGATACTTCTATTTGTTTTGGGCAGTAATTTATTTTTCTGAGAAATACATGGTCTGTAGTATGGCTGTGGGAAGTGTTTGTAAATAAAAAAATTCCTAAGTGCTTTCAAGAGATTGGCTCGATATTTCTGGTGAAGAACATTTATCGTCTTTGTTTTGGTTTGGACTCAAAAGAACAGGGTACTGAGACAAGCTTCGAAAATCTTCAATGTACCTAAGTTGACTATCTTGGGATATAATTTTTGCCTTGTGCTGAAATATTTTTTTTGTTATTCAAGCAAGAGAAGTGTGATTGGTTGGTGGTGGAAGTTCTACCTTAGTGAAGGTTGCTTGTGAGTTGGTGCTCATTACATAAAGTTGGGTTGGTGCCCATTGTGAGTTGGTTCTCACTCCTTTTATTTCTGAGTTGGTGCTCTCTGTGGGATGTTGTTCTCATTTGTACTTGGGTTGATGCTGACTCTTTGTTAATTAAAGTTTTATATGCCATAGTTTTTTACCCGAAAGGGTTTTCCACGAAAAAATTGTGTGTTCTTGTGTTATTTGTCTTACTGCATATCTTTTGGTGTTTTTCTATTAATTTGCGCAAAATTTTGAAACACTGATTCACCCGCCCCCCTCCCCCTCTCAGTGTTTATTGTGTGCTTCTCACTAATTTGACATTTTTTTATTTAACCTTACTAGTTCAATTAATTACCAATGTTCCATGGGGACACATTATCTAAAACTGAGTGGTGTCCTGAACATCCCAGAAACTTGGGGACTCAAAGAGATGTCACCTCCCCATCGCACTTTTCTTGAAAGTTTAAGGCGCATCAACAAGATATCCTCTAAAAAAGGGGCCATCCCTTGAACCACCTAATATCCCCTGGCCGTCCCAGCTATTTTAGGGCATCCCCCACATTAAACACAAAAAGGCAGCAAAACAAAAATAAACTAAAAGCATTCTGAAATGGGCGAAAGCCCTGATGAGGAACCCACCAAGACCCCTCTCAACCCAAAAAAGTTTTGAAAAACTTTAAAAACCCATGCCCATTGCTGTTCTATATAAACAAAAGAGAAGAGAGACTAAAGTAAATGGAAGAGCAAGAAGAAGAGCAGTTTCCAAGATATTAATCTGATGATGACTCCAATTTTTAGAGCTTGCTGCTCAATGTACTTATGTACTATGTGTTGCAAATAATAGCTAGCTCAGATACGTGATTATTGAATTTTAATGTTGTCAATGACAATTAAAATTCATATGAATTATCTCTCATGTAAATGTGTTATTGGGCTCGACCCAAATGTGTAACGTGAGGAAGCAAGTAACGTGGAAGGCAATTAAATGTAATTATTGGGCTGGACCCAGATGTGTAGCGTGAGGAATGTACAATGACAATGTAACATAATTAAATAAACATGCAAGCCGACTTGGGGATATTTGGCACCAAAAGGTTGATATAAAACCAACAACAAAATGAAGTCATTTGATCATCAATCTACCACGGATACAATCTGCTCTCCTACATTGGCGAACACTCCTTCACTTGTGCGAATTTATTTAAGGCTATTGTTAGGTGAAGTTGTCAAGATCTTCAAGCGAACTTGAAGGCTCTCCTTGGGCGATTCTGCTCCAGCCTACCTTAGACCTCTGCTGCTGATCTCCTTTAGTCATCTGCTGTTGATTATTAGTTGTCCTTCACTTTCAGAGCTTTAGGTTCATTCAAAATAATCAGATTATTAGTTGTCCTTCACTTTCAGTTTGCCGTTTTAGTTTTGCAAGATGGTTACAGGTCTGAAAGTAGGGGATAGACTTGAAGGTGCCTTCAATTTTACATCATGGAAGGTTTGTGTCCTCCTTGCTCTTGAAGAATTAGAGCTGTTACAGTTTGTGGAAGACGTGGTTCTGACTGAACCTTCGGATTCGAAAGAGCTAAAGCAATTCAAGAAGAATGCTCTCAAAGCAAAGAAGTTCCTTATTGATTCCATGAAGGATCATCTTGTTCCAGTCATCTCCAAATTGAAGACAGCCCGAGAGATGTTTAAACATCTAGAAGGGATATATGAAATCAACAACATCAGTCGGACACTTACATTGAGGCAGCAACTTCTTCAAGTCAAAATGTGCAAAGGAGATTTAGTCATGTCCTTCTTAATGAAGATTTCAGAATTGAAGGACCAGCTCAGCGCCATTGTGTTGTGCGTTGCACATGCTCCCTGTCGCCGACAGGGTCCCCCTTTCCTCTTTTTTGGTCTTTTCGCCTCCACCCTGTTGAGTTCCACGCGGGGTGTCTCGCATCCTTTTGAGCGTGCCCGTAATTAGTCCATGAGATGATGATGTTATGAACGAAATCTTGGGAATCCGTGAGATCAGTTGAGCCTTCGGGCATGAAATTCCAAGAGACAGTTTAAACTTGAAAAATCGCCTGAGATAGGCGTAGAATGATAGAAACTGGCAGAATCCCCCAAGAAAGATAAAATGTTTGAAGGTCGCATGAGGACCCAAAGTGTCAATTTTCGTCAAGGATATAGGAGAGACAAAAGGATGCAAAAGGTTTAAAGTTTCAAACTCCTCCAAATCTTGAAATTCGCACTAAGGAGGAAATTACATGAGGTTTTAAAGTTTACAGAATGGATGAAAATGGCGATTTTCGCCAGTCAGAGGGTAATTGCGAGAGGGAGTAAAAGTTTTCAAATCCTCCCTAAACCCCGAAAATCGCACTTTGGAGGAATAATGCGGAACGTTAAAAGTTTGCAAACGCCACTAAAAGTCCGAAGTTGCCAAAGTGGGTGAAAACCCCAAAAATGGCATCACAAGGTAAAAGTGCGGAGTTTAAAAAACACTCAAAAATGCCGAAGTTGGCAATCCACCTCCAAACGCCGAAGTTCACAAGATGAGGGGAAAATGTGAAAAGTTCAAAGTTTTAAAACTCACAAAAGCACCCAAAACGCCGAAGTTCCCATTCATAAGGCGAAGTGCGAAAAAGTAATGAGTTTTCAAAACACTTAAAATCGCCAAAGTTCGCAAAAACCTCCCATTTGCCGAAAATCGCGATTTGGAGGATAAGTGGGAGAAAGTTGAAAGTTTGAAAAACTCCTAAAAAGTGCGAAGTTTGCAAAGCACTCAAAAGTGTCGAAATTGGCAAAGTGGGTCGAAACCCCGAAAAACGCGACATGTCACGAGCATCAGAGTCAGATATCCCTCGCAGAGTCAAAAAGATGAAATATCAGTATCAGAGAGAGGGGGATTGAGGGAATCAAAGGTTCAGAGTGTCTGGGAAAATGTCGGTGATACTGGCCTAGGGCATATTGATATTCAAGATTTCAGGGACCGAATTTTCTCCCCTAATGCCTATGGCAGGCCTAGGCAAATGATGGAAAGTGGCATTACCCGGGCAGCCCGGCATTACCAACCAAACTCCAGATTGGTGCTCCTCGAGAATATGGTCCTCGCTAACTTCACTCCTGAAGCCATTGGCGACGCATTTGACATTCCCTTCCCGAACAACCCCATAGCAACAACTATAGATGAAGCGCGAGTGGCGTATGATATAAACCCTGCCAAATGCAGAACATTGATAAATGAAGAGTGGTACAAGGAGAGAAGACCTCCAAGCGTCAGGATTGGGAAAAAGACCCCTATGAGCGACTTTCACAACGAGCATGGAGACATGGTCACATTGCTCAGCAAGATTATGGGACTCCCCCAATCCAACTACTTTGAAGAGTGGATGTTTTACTTCACAGAGCAGGTCTTTGCTGGGAAATCCAAGTTTGACTAGGCCTAGATCATAAGCGACAACATCCACACCCAATTGATCGAACTTGAGGCAAAGAAATACTTTACCATGACATCCTATTTAGTTTACATGTTCGCCAGGAACCAGCCACTACCGAGTTTAATCATGAAGGGTGAGATCGGGAATGGACCCAATCATGTGAAGGTATATGATTGTTATACACAGCTCAAAGGGAAAAGAACAACTCTGCCTATGCAATTGGTCAGTATGAGCGCGTCAATGACGCCTTCACAATGCGCCTGGTCAAGCTGATGCAGGGAGGACTACACATAAGGCTCTTAGAGCAAGCTACTATTCTAGTACAGAGGTATGGTGCCTGGTTCATCCAGTTCCCACGGTTCTCCTACATCCGGATAGTTGGCTTTGAGGGTGCTCCTTTCCGACTTCCACGATATCCAACCGACAAGATAGTTCTCTTGGAAGTCGAAAGGCAGTCGCATTCGGCGAACAGTTTACTCAGAGACAAGAAGCAATCTGGATTCGCATTCCTTATGATTATAGGTAACCTTGATGTCCATCTAAAGAACCCAGCCCAGGCAGAGGAATCCTTTGTAGAACTAGCCTCCTACGGCCTACAAGAGCATTTTCCAAGGAAATGCTTTGATCACGACAATTTGGCAAAGAGAGCCTATGGCAAGCAATACAGAGCAAAGGAATCAGTTGAAGATTATTGGAAGAACTGCTCTGATGACTATGAGGTCCGACGACGCAAATATTCAAGGCTAAGTGTGCAGCAAATGCAACTCTATGAATACTATCGGGTCCCAGATACACTAACAGATTCAAGAAATTGCCTACAAGTCCGAGAATTTGAGGCGGTAAGACATCTTTTGCCAGGCATTGATTGGTCACAAGATCCAATCACTGATTTTAAGGCGGTTATGGCAGCCCTAGGAAGATATACTGACCAGTGGTTGCACCAGCAAATTGAGCGACTGATTCATGAGGGAGTCCAATTCACCTACCACTTAATGGGTAACCTTGATTCTCAGTCCTCCGAAGATGACGGAACATCCAATGCACCAAAGGAAGAGGTTGAAAAGCTTAAAAAAAGGAAGAAGGCTAAGGCTGACAGAGGAACTCGGAGATCTAAAAGAACAAGAAGGGAAAAGATCCCTATTAGGAGACCAGAGGTCACTTGATCATCAAAGGACCTCAGTTTGTCTAATGATGTAGTTGAATTAGATTATATACCTATTCCGCCTTCCCAAAGTGATATTGACGCATTTGGAGCTGATGATCCTCCTACACCCGACATGCTAGATACCGAGGTAAGAGCCATTGAACCCGCCGAACCTGATAATCAAGTGGAGGAAGGAGAGATTCCATCGATTCAGGGGCTGAAGATGCATGAACCCACCCAGCAGAGCCGCCATGAATTGCAGCAACATAATACTACCAAAGATGACTCCACTGTTGAAGGAGAGCAAAGGACAGATGAGACCCGCGAGCCTGAAAGGACAGAAGAGCAACCATCACACAAAAACACTAGGCAGTTGTTCAGTGAAGTGGGAGAGAATTCGGCTGCGAGCAAGGAGCTTGACACTTCCTCCACTCCTCCTGTAACGGAAAAGCTGCAAATATGCGATGAGCCGACTGAAAACATTAAAGAAAAGAGTGCCAATTTAACCATAGCATCAGCCCAAACTATACCTCAAGAATGGTTAATTGCTCGAGCTCAACATAAGGTAGCCACCAAGCCACCCATTGACTTGGAGGACATCTTCTCACGCATAGACCAAGCCAAGGCCAAGGGAAAGAAAAAGCCTAAGGCATATTCCTGGATAACCCATGATGAGCAAAGGAACCGTACCCTTCATATCGCCACCCCACCTATCGATAAGCCAGCAGATCAAGTTACACTGGCTGATTATAGCATCACAACTGTCCCCATCGGACGAGCCACTAAGGAGCAGGAAAGGGAGGAATTCAAGGATTCCGTACAAAACATGCTCAGACAACTCGAAGATATAACAGCTGAAAAGAACATGTATCGAGTTCGTGCTGAGCAAGCTGAGGGATATATTGACCAGCTCCTGAGACCATTGCAGAATGCTTCTGAATCCCACATTCCCCCGACAGCAATGGCACAGAGGACCACGACAGAATTTGAAGGAGTACGAGATACTGCCAAGGCCGTCAAGGAATGGATGCAAGGCCTTAAGGAAAGAGGTGAACAAATTATTGAAGAGGTAAAAGAAATGGTCCACCATCGAGAGACCATTTTGGTCAAGCTGCTCGAGGTAAAACGAGAATGCCTCGAAATCCATGAGGTAGTTGCTACAACCCTGCCTCTTGTAAGAGCCCTTTTCTGGACCCAGGCACAGATCCCTACACTCTCCGCCATCCTAGACCCCCATGATATCAGCGTTTTTAAAGAATGGTACTGGATTATCACTATGAAGAATGAGACAAGGGAGATCATTGACAAAGAGCAAGATGGATGCGATTGAATTCTGAAAAACATGCAAGAACTTGGCAAGACAATCCTCCGATCAATGGTTTTGGGGTGGAAGAATGATCTGTCCGATGACATAATGCAGCCAGACTGGGAGAAAAGATTAAGAACAGACAAGATCACTTACTCAATCGAGGACCTTGGTTTTGCCAGTCAACTACATGTAGACATGTTGTGTTTTGAGCGTAATCGGTCCAGCTGGCAAGATGGTTTGAGGCACGTAGACCGTTATCTAGAGGGCATGCAGTATAAAATTCGTCATCCCCCTATGCCTCCGTTCAGTTTGTTGTTCCAATTGTGCATCAGGTTCTAGGAATATGTTCGCGAAGAACGTGCATCAGGTTCCAGGAGTATGTTCGCGAAGAACATGCAACAAGTCGAGACCTTTGGAAAGAGTATTTGCATGGCGAAGATGAATTTTTAGAAAGAAAATCTACAACTGGAAAAGAAAAGGTGCTCAAGTGCTTTATCTTTCAAATTTGAAAAAATCACTTTTTGGCCAAAGTTCATATTTGACTTCCAAGTCAATTGTAAACTTTAAAACTTTGTGCATGTGCACTTTTTGAATTATTATGGATAGCTTATATTTTAATTACCTTTTTACGTAGTTATTGCTTCCCTTTTGGGTAGTTGCTGATATTTACCCTCCATTTATGGGTATGGGTACCTTTTGTAAGGATGAATCTGGGCCACTTGTTTAAGTTTAGATCTTGGCCATTCATCTGTTTTTGAAAGCCTATTTAAAGGGGACTGGTTTTCCCTCATTTTGTAAGAAGTTCATGGATTGTTGTTGAAGCTCTGGCGAAATTTACACAGGATTTAATGCAAAGTTAAGATTGTTTCTATTTCATTGTGAGTGCATGGTCTCCTTCTTCACCAATTTGAATTATTCCGTTATGTTTCTTTCATTTCTCTATAGCATTTTATAGATAAACATCTGATAGAATCCTCGCTATTCGTACCATTAGGGACTGACTGATTGTCATTCCTTCCGCATGGTTAATCTGAATCCTCTCACATGCTTAGTTCGGTCATTAAACAATTAGTGAATGAATATAAAATTTCTGAATCTATGTTTAATAGCATGAAAACTCAATTTTAACTTGAAGATCGCACTAGATTCATACAAATATTGTGCTTAAATAGTTGAAAGTGTTTAATCTGGTTATTTGGAGGTGTCTGTCTGCTTTTCTTGAATATGCTATCTTAGTTAAATAATTTAGATTCCCTGTATCTCTTTTCCCTATCCCCCTTTTTCCCCTTTTTTACTAAGAAGAATCCGCAGTCCAGCTGAAATAGTATCATCTAATTGGAACCAATCGATAACGAGACTGTTAGAATTTTAGGGAACTCATCCAGCAATTGTCCATTTCACCGTAAGTCCCCTTTGTGTTTCCAGCAAAACACATCAAACCACTGAGCAATCCCGCGGTCAAGACCTGACAATCGAACCTTGAGGTCCTCCCCTTTGATCAAACCAAAAATAGCATTAGGGATTTCCTTATCTCAAGAGAGGATAGGATACTCAGCAAGTACATTCTATTATGCGTTGGCCGGATGGAGTTTGCAGCAATGCGACTTTAGACACGTCAACACATTGGAAGCGAGGTTGTGGACAAGGATATTGTCATGATTGCTTTGAATGGTCTTCCTAACTCTTGGGATCCTTTCATTCAAAGCATAAGTGGAAGAGCTGAATTCCCTTCTTTCGACGCCTCCGGTCAGATTGCATTCAAGAGGAGTCACACCTTGCTGCCAGAGAAATGCATAAAGGCTCTCATGGAGGAGATCAACATGTGCTTGCATCTCAACATGTTAGAAGAAAGGGAGGCCATTGGAAGAAGAACAACTTCAAAAGAGATAGAGACTTCAGACCTCCTGCGTTACGTGTCTGTTGCTTCAGATGCGACAAGTTTGGACATTATGCCAAAGAATGTCAGAATCCGCCCATGCAAGGAGAGGCCAACCTAAATGAAATTGCAAACTCGGAGGATAATGAAGACTATCTCTTCATTTCTGCCTTGTCCAACAATGTGCCAACTGATCGTAACACTTGGCTGATAGACAGTGGTACATCTAGACACATCATGGGATATCGAGAGCATCTCTTAGACTTTATGGAGAAAGAGTCCAACCTTCATGTGGTGATTGGTGATGATGCTCAGTATTCAGTAAGAGGTTTTAGTAGCACTTCTTTAAATTTAGAATCTGGCATGTCCTTGCATCCTAGTGATATTTTATTTGTCCCTGGAATTAAGAGGAATTTAATTTCTATTTCTGCCCTAGAAGATAAATGTTATCAAATAGCATTTTCTGAGGGTAAAGTACTTGCATGGCCTAAGAAATCTAGTATTAAATCTGCTCGTGTTATTGGAAATAGATATGATAGTTTGTATAAGCTTTCAGCTAACCCCATTTGAGCATTCATTCGTGAAGCCCCTGAATCTTGCGAACTATGGCATAGAAGGCTTGGCCATCTTCACTATCAGGCACTTCCTTCACTTGAAAAGATGGTTAAAGGTATGCCTAAACTTAATCAATCTCATGATGATGCTTGCAAAGGTTGTGCATTAGGTAAGAACACTAAAAGTCCATTTCATAAAAGTGAAAGTAGAGCTAAGGAAAAATTAGCACTTGTTCATTATGATCTATGTGGACCCATGTTTGTTCCTTCACCTAGCGGGTTTTTATACTATGTTACATTTATAGATTATTTCTCTAAAAGGACTTGGATTTACTTTCTAAAATCTAAAGAATCTGATGAAGTGTTAAGTAGGTTCAAAGAATTTAAAGCTCTAGCTGAAAATATGTCTGGTAAAAGGATTAAAGTGTTAAGATCTGACAATGGAGGTGAATACACCTCAAGTGG
This sequence comes from Cryptomeria japonica, assembly GCF_030272615.1. NCBI lineage: Eukaryota > Viridiplantae > Streptophyta > Pinopsida > Cupressales > Cupressaceae > Cryptomeria > Cryptomeria japonica. The sequence continues at coordinate 434,237,802 of NC_081410.1, forward strand.
CTTAAATGACTTTTGTGTAGAAACAGGAATTAAGAGGGAGTTTTGCGTTCCCTACAATCCTCAGCAAAATGGTGTAGCCGAACGAAAGAATAGAGCCATTGTTGAAGCTGCCAAAACCATGATTCATGATCAAGACCTGCAGACCTCCTTATGGGCTGAAGCATCCAAGACTGCAGTGTACATTCACAATAGATGCCCTCACCGTGTCCTGAAGAACATAACTCCCGAGGAAGCTTTCACTAAAGTCAAACCAGATATCAGCCACCCTTTAAGGATCTTTGGAAGTCTTGTCTATGTTCATGTGCCAAAGGAAAAGAGGACTAAGTTAGAGCCTTCTGGGAAGAAGGGTATCCTTGTTGGATATAGTGAATCTTCCAAGGCATTTCGCATCTACATTCCCGGTCAAAGGTATATTGAGGTAAGTAGAGATGTCACCTTTGAAGAAAATATTGCTTTCAAGAAATCTAAGGGTTCTCTTATTGATAATGATAAAGAAGTCAATGATAATCAAAATATGGATATTGATGCTAACCCTGAGATTCGGAGGGAGTCCATTGAACCTCCTAAACCTATTGAGCATGATGATCCTCTTGAGCCTCTAGTTCCAACCGATGGACCTAGAGACATTGCAGTTAGCAAGAAAATACCACTTTGGGTTAGAAGCACAATTCAAGATGCAGAAAAGTTTGCAGCTCCTAGTGGCACTTTCAGAGAAAGTAAGAGACCTCAGAAGCTCTCCAACTATGATGTAATGATGTGCAACATCATTGAGGCTAAACCATCCAGCATAGAAGAAGCCATGAACCAGCAAGCATGGAAGTTAGCTATGGACAAAGAGTATCAATCCATCATCAAGAATAATGTTTGGGATATTGTGCTTAGACCTAAAGGTAAGTCTGGTGTTTCTTCCAAATGGTTGTTTAAAATTAAACATGTCGTTGATGGTAGTATAGAGAAACATAAAGCTAGATTTGTAACTCATGGTTTTTCTCAAAAGGAAGGCATAGATTATGAAAAAACATTTGCTCTTGTTGCTAGATATACTTCCATTAGAACTATTATAGCTATTGCTGCAGCCAAAGGTTGGAAATTACACCAGATGGATGTAAAGACTGCCTTCCTTAATGGTGTTATTGAGAAAGAAGTCTATATTGAACAACCTGAAGGTTATGAGATTCATAATAGAGAAATTCATGTGTGCAGATTGAAGAAAGCTCTCTACGGCCTCAAGCAAGCTCCTAGAGCTTGGTATGAAAGAATTGATAAGTACTTATTTAGTTTAGGGTTTTATAAGAATGGTGTTGATCCTAACATTTACTTTAAAGTATTTAATGGTGAAATGTTAATTCTGGTTTTGTATGTGGATGATTCATTTCTAACTGGTGAAGATAGTCTCATCATTGGGTGTAAGAAAGAATTAGCTACTGAATTTGAAATGAAGGATCTAGGTCTAATGCATTACTTTCTAGGGTTAGAAGTATGGCAAAGACCTAATGAAATTATTCTAAGTCAAGGTAAATATACTATTGATATATTGAAAAGATTTGGTATGATGGATTGTAAACCTATGTCTACTCCTATGAAAACTAACTTGAAGAAGTTAAGTATTTCTGCAGGAAACTCTGATTTTGCAGATCGTTCAGAGTACAGACAGTTGATTGGATCCTTGATGCATCTGGTCAACACTAGACCAGATATTTGCTATGCAGTGAGTGCACTTAGCCAATTCATGAACCAGCCAAAGCAAGTTCACTTGGTGGCAGCCAAGCACATCCTGAGATACTTGCGTGGAACAGTTGGCTATGGACTGAAGTATTCAACCAACACAGTAATCAATTTGGAAGCCTACTCTGATTCTGATTGGGCTGGAAGTGTTACTGACAGGAAAAGCACTTCAGGAATCTACTTCAACTTGGGTTCCACTATGATCTCTTGGGCCAGTAGGAAACAGTCCTCAGTTGCACTGAGTACTGCAGAAGCTGAATACATTGCTTCAAGTGTAGCAACTAGAGAAGCAGTTGGCTTCGCAAGCTTCTTGCTGGGTTGTTTAGACAACCTTGGGAATCCACTGTTATTTACTGTGATAATCAGAGTTGTATTAAAATGTCTAATAATCTCGTGTTTCATGAGAGGTCAAAACATATGGAAACTCATTATCACTATGTTCGTGATATGGCAAAAAGAGGTGCCATCCAGCTGAAATATATCAGCACTGATGAACAGGTTTCTGATGTTCTCACCAAGCCTCTAGCTCAGGTGAAGTTTGAGTACTTTAGAGAGACGCTTGGAATTGTGGAGAACACAGCATTGATTGAGAGGGAGTCTCAATCTTAGTGATGCAATTCAGTTTTCATCTTCCACCCTCTGCGGGCAATGCAAGGTGGAGTCACCCTCTGTGGGCAATGCAAGGTGACATTGTATCCTTCTCTGGGAGAAGGTTGAGGTGTAAGACCTCTTCCACCCTCTGCGGGCAATGCAAGATGGACATCATGTAATGAGTTCATGATATTTATGTGTTTTATTGCCGGTATACTCTATAGAGCTTATACATTCATCCTTGCGGGCAATGCAAGATGAAAGCCATGAATGGATCATAACAAATGGCAGATATCCTCCCTAGCTAAGAGGGAGTGTTGAAAATAATAGCTAGCTCGGATTCCTAATTATTGAATTTTAATGTTGTCAATGACAATTAAAATTCATATGAATTGAATTATCTCTCGTGTATATGTGTTATTGGGCTGGACCCAAATGTGTAACGTGAGGAAGCATGTAACGTGGAAGGCAATTAAATGTAATTATTGGGCTGGACCCAAATGTGTAGTGTGAGGAATGTACAATGACAATGTAACATAATTAAATAAACATGCAAGCCGACTTGGGGATATTTGGCGCCAAAAGGTTGATATAAAACCAACAACAAAATGAAGTCATTTGATCATCAATCTACCACGGATACAATCTGCTCTCCTACATTGGCAAACTCTCCTTCACTTGTGCGAATTTATTTAAGGCTATTGTTAGGCGAAGTTGTCAAAGATCTTCAAGCGAACTTGAAGGCTCTCCTTGCGCAATTCTGCTCCAGCCTACCTTAGACATCTGCTGCTGATCTCCTTTAGTCATCTGCTGTTGATTAGAGCTGCATCCTTCATTGCTCTGCTAACTTGCTGTTTGGACAGCAATCTGAGATAAGTTCGCTATATTGTAATTGCCTACATTTGAGATAATACATATCATATTTAAGGCTGGGTTTTTCACCTCCAAGAGGGAGGTTTTCCCAGGGTATTGGTGTCTTTTGTCTTGTGCTTTATTGCTGTTACTGTTTATTCACAGTCTGATTATAATCTAATTGCTTAAATTAACATCTGATTGCCTAAAACTAACACTATGATTATCAATCTATCAAATTGATTATGGAATCTATGAATTGTTATTGTAAACCTCTAGAATTTCAAATTATTTCAGTTCGCTTATGTTTTGTTTTGGTACTTTTGATCTAGTTGTATTTTAAAATCAAATTTTAATTTTATATATTATTTAAATAGCCATCCAAATTTGGAAACACTTGTACATTCCAAAACCCCATTCCCATGCTCCCAAAACTTGGGGAAACACAGTAAATTACCAACATGTAATCTTGGCATTTAGTTTGAATCAATTCATTACCAACATATCAGTCTGTGGGCACCCACCCTGTGGCCTCTGATAGAATACCCAATTAGTGCTTTTGTATGCTCTCATGGCATACAATTGAGATGTCTGCAAAATATCAAAAGAGTACTTGAATAGAATTTCTGTGTGAGCTCCTACAGGGTATTTATTGGAAGATAA